>NW_026020441.1:2093521-2363830 GCF_900185275.1 Solanum verrucosum
TTACCCAAATGTACCACACCTGACCCTGATCCTACGTTACAAGCCAATAAAGTCCTATAGTGATCCTGGAGTCTAGTTTGAAGAGTCTGAGCAGTGAAAATAAGGGCAAGCTTATGGCAGTAAGCACGAACTGTATTTGAAATTACTTCTGAGCGTGAGTGTTGAATAAATTCTTGTACCATGAATGAAATCAATTTTTTGCTAAAAGAGGATTTCGTTTGAAGTAAGGGCACTAGTTCCATTGTTGGAAAGTTGGTATCTGGGTGACAGTGAGAAGGTGTCTGTTGTGTGTCAGTTGGTTGGTCTGTTTCATGATGGGATCCACATGAGTTGGCTTATCGAGTCTAAGAGAACGAATGTGCACCTGAACAATGAGGAGGTAGAGAGCCATGTGATTGCTTGAGTTAGAAATGCTTGCTTCTATACAAGTGTCGTTTAGAGTTCTAGTGTGTCGCTTGAGGACAAACAACGAATTTAAGTTGAGGGTGTTGATATACCGTGAGTTTACGGTATTTCTAATACATTTCACTTACAAGTTGTGTGTGTCTAGGGCCTTTTTATATTGTTTTTTTTATGTGTTTTATCATGTTTTGCAGGAAAGGTGTTCAGGCGCGGAAGTTTAGAGACAGCTGAAGCAAATGCAGAAAAAGGCATCCACGGAGGTCATCTACGGACCGTAGGTCCATTCACGGTCCGTAGGTGATGACCGTAGATCAGCAGGAATGTGTTGAGGACAAATCAGGGAAATCTGACCAAGTGTGGAACCACGGTGCCCATTAACGGTCTGTAGATTGATCTACGGACCGTACTGTTGATCCGTAGAGTGAGACTGCGAGGGTTCCAGTACCTGATTTTTGAAGATGCTAAGTATGGAGCTACGGAAGGGATTGACGGACCGTAGGTCGATCTACGGTCCGTGCTGCTGGTCCGTCGTTTGCTTCAGAGAAGCTGATTGTTGGATGCTGAAATATTTTCTAAGTCCCGAGTGACGGAAGGGACTTACGGACCGTAGATCCATCGACGGTTCGTAAGTCAGTCTCGTGGATCGAAGACGTGTACCTGAACAAAACTTTCCTTAATTTGTTTCCTTTTTTATTTAGGATTTGTTTTCTATAAATAGGGCTTGTAAACCTCGCTTTTGGGGGTTAGACACTATTATTCTATTTTTGCTTTGTAACTTTGGAGATTAATTTGCAACCCTAGCAATTATTGATTTCCCAAGTTCGTTTTGAAGATTTTGGCTTTGCAATTCAAGTTAATTTTCTGGGTTTATTATTCTCTTTACGCAAGTTCATGATTTCTCCATCTACAATTATGAATTGTGTTCTTGCTAATATGAGTAACTAAATCCACAACTAGGGTTGTGGGAACCATGATCAATTAACAAAGTATGAATAGTAAATAAGCAATTCTTGACTAGTATTTTGCATGCATTAATAATTCTTTCGTTTAGAAGTCTTTTTAACGGTGGCCAACGTTAGAACTCGCATTGTTACTACTTGCCGGACCAAGGAGGTAATTAACAAGAAAAGAATTATCAACATAGATTTAGTGTGATACTATCTAATAGGCTAGTGTCGATTGGTGCGAAGTAATAACTAAGCCAAACATCGATTATGATGTCTAATATGAGGTAAAGGTAAGGGTTAGTAAATTATACACACGTAGCCGGACCAAGGTGCGGGGTGAAATTCTCTAGATGTCGGACCAAGGATTTAGAGATACCTAACTTATCACTTTGCATGTAATACACTAGAAAAGGATTGCTATTACTAGGATTACTGCGTTATGAGATTATGGGGAACACGTGTACCCTAGTTATTTCTCTTATCTTGATAACAACCAAAGTTGAATTTAATTATTGATTACAATATTAAGTCTTACTATTTGTTTCACACAAGCACAACCCCCTTTTTATTACCTGTTTCTGGAAATAATTTGACTGATTGAATATAATTGTTGGTTAAAAGTAAAGTCTAAACCATTTTCCTCGTGGGATCGATCCCAACCTACAAGTTGGGTTCTTTACTTGATAACGATCGCTTATGCTTCTGAAAGGAGGTGTAATTTGAGCGTATCAAATAGTGTCATGAGTAGGCTGCTGGGGCGATTCCTCAGTCACAGAATTGACAGCGGGCTTTGGGTAAAACTGTTGTGGCATTTTTGGTTTATAGTCCTCATAATATCTGTCAGTTCCTATTGTTGGTGTAAGCAATTAATCTTCTACAAACAACTCTAGTATGACCAGGTGTTTTGTAATAATCACAAATAGATCAAATTTTCTGGATCTGGGATTGGATGCAGGTTTATTAGCCATCAAGGCATTGGTTTCTGTGGTTTCTAGGGACGACATGACACTTGTGAGAGATCTCTGGCTTTTTTCTTGCATAACTAAAGCATAAATCTGATTTAAGCTAGGAAGAGGTTGCATCATAAGGATCCGACTTTTTGCTCTAGAATAGGAATCATTTAAGCCTGTGAGAAATTGAAAAACTTTGTGTTTTTGTATGTGTTCAGTAAAGGTTCTCGAGGTTTCACAATTACATGTTGGATGAGGGATCAATGAATCAAATTCATCCCAAAGGTCACTAGAGAAATAGACTGAAACTGATAAGCTACCTTGAGCAAGGAATGCAATATCCTTGTGCAGATGAAAAGATCCCACATTGTTTTCCTTGTCAAATTTTTCCTTAAGGCTTTCCCAAATTCTACGAGAATCTAACACATACGCAATTCCAGTCATCAACTCCTTCGAGACAACATTCATGATCCAAGAGAGGACAATTGCGTTACATCGTTCCCATCGATTGAGTAAAGCTCCAGTATATGAGGATCGCAAACAACTTCCATCAATGAAACCTAATGTTCTTTCCAAGGAGGGCTATCTTCATGTACCTACTCCACAGAGCATAATTTTCAGTGCCAGTCAATTGAAGCGCAATCAGAGTTATACCTGGAGTATCCGTAGGTTGCAGAAATAGGGGATCATTATGGTCAATGCTTGAATCAGTTCGAATTGGAGCTGGATTGACCTGAGTTACTGGATCGATTTTGAACTGCTAATGTCTAATTCATCTTCGAATGAAGGATTCAGAACAAGAAGAAAAAATACTTGCGGAAGGATAGATCAAAGCTCTAATACCATGTGAACTTCAACTACCATAGATTACACCATGGATTTAGAGCTGTGATTATTAGATCAATCTATTGGGACGTGAGAGCATTTAGAGAAGAAGAAGAGAAATTCATTTCATCTATACTGACTAATACAACAATGAATTACAGTCAGTTTATATACATGAACTGGAACTAAAATGATAAATGCATTTTTCTAACTAACCCCAGTCTTCTCTACTTTACCACTATTAACTAGTTGTACATAAGTTAGTTATAACTACCCAACTAACTTCCACATCACTAGACTCAATAATTAAGCTCCCCGATATAGTCATAGTTTGCATCAATTGTTAGCTTGCTGAGAAACAAAGATTGAGACTTGTATTTATTTCTTAATTTCGCATTTATGTATGTAGAGGCTTGTACACGTTATAATCAAATTTGGGGAGTTTTAATAGAATAATTAGTTTTTCAGCTTTAACTTGTTCTTTTTTTGACTATTTTTTGCTTTTCTTTCATTTTCGTTAGGTTGAGACTGACTTGTCTTGATGGGAAACGACAAGTGTCATCACGTCCATTTTTGGGTCATGACCATTAGAGATACCATTTGGTAATATATACTCTTACAGTGTCATTTACCAATGAGTATAGGGTGTGAACAAGAAACATTAATGATATAACAACAATATATATATACACACACACACTCTTATAGTATCATTGACTAATGAGTAGGGTGTGAACAAGAAACCTTAATGATACCACAAAAAATATATTTATACCCTTATAGTATCATTGACTAATGAGTAATTTCTGAACAAGAAATCTTAATGAAACCAATACAATATATGATACTGATTTAGTATGAGTTAAGCAAAATTAGTTGAAAGAGTATATAGTGTAATTATTTAGTGAGGTATAAATGTAAAAGGGTATATATTTGTAATTATTTTGCTTTTACAGGATATTTGCTTAATTTCCCCTATTATATAATGTAACTAAACGATATTCTTAGGGTTGGGCCTTCGGTTGGTTTGGTCCGATTTGCGAAATTCGGTTCAATTTGATGAAAATGCTAACCAAAATTGAACTGAATATATTCGGTTCAGTTTGATTTTTACAATTTCGGTTTGATTTTTTGGCTTGAATATCATCCTTATGAGCCTTTCTTTTGTCATAAATTAAAATTTTAAATTGTATCAGTTTTAAAGAAAATAGATTTTCAATGTGATTTTAAGGATTGAGGGCCGTGGCGTCGAGCCATCAATCGTCGGCAATGGAAAAAATCGATCGAACTCAAAATGTCGTTATGCAGAAAGTTTGTGCAATGGGTTGAGAGTTGGTGAATTTAGGCATTTATCTATTGGGAAATTGGGCGAGCCTTTTCTTTTACTTTTTAATGGGCTGACATTTGGATTGGATTTGTATAAAATTATAAAGGGAAAATACCGCGGTTAAGCAAACTTATACTACTTAATTACACATCATAGCTATAGTTTGCTATAATTACCACTCGCGACTAACATTATACATTAATTACTTGGGCTAACTTCGAGTTTGTATAATTAGTCACGTTTGTATATGTATAATTCGCCAGAATAAACAAATACATATGTATAATATACAATTATCCAAGCGATATACATATACAATTCACATTTATCCCACTCTCTGCCCTCTCTCGCTCGCCTCTCTCCTCCCTCTCGCAATCTCACTTGCCATATATACAAATGCATATGTATAATATACAATTATCTAACCGATATACATATATACAATTCACCTCTCTCCCACTCTCTGCCCTCTCTCGCTCTCCCAATCTCACTCTCCTCTCCTCCCTCTCCCAATCTCGCTCGCTCTCCCAATCTCACTTGCCATATATACAAATACATATGTATAATATACAATTATCTAACCGATATACATATACAATTCACCTCTCTCACTCGCCTCTCTCCTCTCTCTCCTAGTCTCGCTCGCCTCTCTCCTCCTTATGACATGTAGCTATGAATTGTAATTATCAAACTATAGCTATGGAGAGTAATTAGACTATTTTTGAGTGGCTATATGTGAAAGTTCCTCTATAATGTATTAAATAATATTCGATTTTTCGGTTAATCGGAAAAAAAAAAAAAATTTAAAACCGAATTATCGAATTTTTAAAATTAATAACCGAAACCAACCGATCAAACTGAAGAACTGAAACTAAAATTAAAAAAAATTCAGTTCAATCGGTTTTTTCGATTTGAACTAAACTATGCCCGGCCCTAGATATTCTAGCCAAATTAGAAGCCAAATAAATACACAAGAAAGAAGGAAAAGGTCCAACCCTTTTGAAAAAAATAAAGTCCAACACTTTTGGCCAACTTAGTTTCTGGCCAAACCAAGCCCATTCTTGGCCAAATACCCCCAAAAATCGAGTCCATCCCCAATTCAATTCTAAAATCTTTCTAGTCATCAAAATTAATAACCTAATTAGCCTCAGTTATTATTTTTTAAATCAACTTTTAACCCAAATACTCTCTCTTACACGTGATTTTGAGTATATTTCAAAATACATCATTTTCCCTTAATTTTTCTTTTTCTTTCCTAGGCTGCAAATTAGCCTCGATAATTTGGTGAAAGTAACAATCACTATTGTTGCCTTACAATTCTTACGATTACCATTTACCAACTCTAATTTGTGACTTTTCAGGCTACAAAATTTTTGAATTTTAAAAAGTTTCATTACTCATGTTTGGAGTTCAAAATTGTTTCAAAATATAAATTTATTTTTGTTCTATTTGTCTTTATTGGCACTAACCACAATAAAGATTTTTGCATCTTTTAACTTGTTCAAGTTAGTTTTATTTTTGTTTGCCAAAGGGGTGTAGATTCGCGGTTTGAAAATGCCCTAGTTCACTACACTACAAGAGTTTAGTGATTTCTTTTATTTTTTGATTTCGTAGTATAAAGTGTGTATTCATGATTCTATATATGTATGCATGATTTGAATCTCATTTATTAGAGTGTGTGTTTTGTATTCTCCCTCATAAACAAATTTTGATTTGTGAGCGATAGAAATTTCTTTGAGGTGAGGGCATTAAGAGTACACTATATTGATTTCTGATTGTTGAGAAAGTTGCTAATGGTGTATACCTAGTTGTTTGTTGGTTCTTTGTTTTCCTTTTCAATTCACATATCAGGTTATTTACTAACATTTTTCTCTTTAACATTTGATAACAACTCTAACAAGACAAGAACATATCCTTAATAAAAAAATATGTATAGTATAAGATAATTAATTAAAGTAGTAAAGATGAAACTAAAACTATAAAAATGAAAAATTGTAAATAGTATATTTTACATGTCTGGCATTATAGCCAAACGTTCACAACTTTCAAATTTAGATCAACAATTAAATACCATATAAACTAACTTCAACTATGTTTTGTCTCTATATTCATAACTGCCTAGGCGATGAGATACATTTGATTGTGTTGATTTTTGTTAAAATAGCATTTATTTTGAGACTGAGGAAATATAAGACGCACTATTCTTTTACACATTCATCGACACACAGCTCATGAATGAAAATTCCATTCATTAGGATTTGGGAGACAACGCATTATATTTATTTGAATTGAGGAGGGAAAGAGGGGGAGTTTTTTTTACTTATAATTATTATAGATCATTATAACTGTTATGAAATATTAATAGAAATATGAGGCAACAAGAGATGTAGATGAAGAATTTGGAGAGGGGGAGAGAGATTTTCGTTTTGAGATTGATATACAAAATGAATTGATATAGTTTTTTTATTTATGGAAAAGCAAAGTTATTGTTGCAAGGATTTTTTGAAAAGTTAGTGGGAGTAGCTAGCAAGTCGTCTCTGCGCTATTTGTTAATTATTTGCTTAATTGCAAATCTTTTTAGAAAGTTATTGCAAGGTTTTTCAGAAGCTGCTTCTATATTCGCCTGATTGCGAGGTTCTTCAAAAACATATATATTGAACAAACATTCACAATTCATTGTATTCATAACCTCATGTTTGTGGTTGTTTATTGATAGATAATGTGTTATGTTAAAATCATTTTAGAATAAAATTCTATAGGAAAAAAGTTCTATTAAAATCTTTTTAGGAGAAAACTCCATAGGAAAAAAAAAACACACATTTAGTAATATACAATTTTTGCCATCTTATTAAAAACCTTACCAGAATAGTCTAATAAGACATAACTTTGATTAATAAAAATATACAAAACATATTTTACTCTTCGTGAATAAAGCAACACATAATTTTTGAGATGGTGTGTTCTAGTTTTGTATGTCAACTAATCACATGTTAAAGTAATAATAAATGTCTTTATGATCAAATCTGTCAAATTATCGTTTGAATTAATTGATTGCTCATGTGAATCTCGTAATTTATGTACGTAAGAGTTTATGTAACAACATAATATGACACTTATCCCCACATTTAATAAATAATTTGTTTGAGATCATATTTTATGTTGGATAAAATAAATGTCGTATAACTTAAGAAAAGCTTGATATTTGTTTAAACAAATCCATATTAATAGTTTTGTTTTGAATCTTTAATTGATCTCATTTCATAATCTCATATTTAATCAGTCGGAAACCGCGCTTTGCGGGTCTTATTTTCTTAAGAATTTAACTTCAACATCCAAACCTTTGGTTTAAATTAAAAAAAATTCCCAAAATTATCTTTCTAAAATGATTTCTTAAATTTTTTAAAATTAAGTGGTGACTATATTTTTAAAAGTAAAATTTGCCAAAGATATGAAAATTTTGGATCCGGCTCCTCTCCATTTCCCTTCCCTCCATTTTCCCCAAGTTCTTACTTGGATGTGAGACACATGGCATAGATAAAAATCAATGGCAAAGATTTAATAGATTAAAATAATATTCTAATTATGATTTAGATAATTAATATTTCATAAGAAAATTAATAAAACCACAATCATAAGTCATAATAATATAATATCTTGTCCATAAATATATTATTTCTTTTTCTTACTAGTATTATCTTCTGTTTTTGTCCATAAATATATTAAAAAATAATTTCTCTTTTTCTAATTATTTTTTCCCTCCGAGTATTTTTTCTATTAATTATACGTAAACTAATTTCAAAGAGAAAGTTCAAAGTTGCTTTCTAAGACTTACTTTTAAAAGAAAAAAAAAGGGAAGATAAATACTCGTAGGAATTTTTTTTTTAGAAAAGAGAACCGTTTTTATAATATATTTATGGACAAGATATTATATTGTTATGACTTATGATTATGGTATTATTATTTTTCTTATGAAATATTAATTATCTAAATCATAATTAGAACATTATTTTAATCTATTAAATTTTAGTATAAATTTCATATATGACATATATTATAGTACTATTTTCAGGCTATAGCAGTAGATTTAGACTTTCAAGCTATAACATTAAAAATTTCAGGTTATAACAAATTCACAAATAAAAGAAATGTTTTTATTAATTCGAAAAAAGGTTAAAAAAGAAAAAGAAAAGAGAAACGAAAATTTTTAAAAAAAAACGGAATTAGAGATAATAAAGTAAAAAACTGAAAGTGTGGCTTGTAATTTAATTTGAATTTATTGTAGATAATTAATGATTAGCATGAAATAAGGGATTCAAACAAATTAACAATATTTTTTATCCTTAATTCACTCAAAATCAGTTAAGATAAACTAAAAAATCAGATCATATCATTTTTTTGTAGATAATTAATAAATAGCACAAATTATTAAACTAATTAAGATTATTTAGTATCCTTAGTTCACTCAAATCAGTTAAAATCAAATAAAAATTCAGATTTTATCTTCTTCTTTTTTCAACGTTTCTCTCTCTTCAATTTGCAACAAAAAAAATTCAACGTTTCTCTCTTCAATTTTCAACAAAAAACAAATCCCACATTCGAGTAATTGAAGTTTTTTTCATCTTTGAAAATTCTTGATTTTGTTGTGATGGACAACTACATATCAGTTTTAATCAAACATGGTAAAAGATGGGATCCTTCGGGTTAGTATTTATTATTGTTTAACGTTTGTTTTAGAATAATAGCGAAATGAAACAAAAATGATCAAACTGTCGATTAATTGAACGTGGAGTCATATTTTGTTAACTGTTGATATCATATTATGTTTACTGTTGTGAAATGTAAAAAATTTAGTGTTTTTTCTGTTTATTTGTTTATTTTGTATACGGTTGTTGTTTTGTGAAATTATAAATTTAATGTGATTTTATGAATAAATTTGATAGAATAAATTAAATGAAATTTCTATGAAAGTGTGCTAATTATTCTGTAAAAATAATTTAATTATAATGTTGACGAATTTATGAAAATTTATTTTATTTGATAATGAATTTGATAGTATATGTCGAATGAATTATGTATGAAAAGTGTGTTAAGAAATATGTAAAAAAAAATTGGAATTATTGACGAAGTGTATTACAAGTGTTTTAAATTGGTATTAGATGTGAAATTATTGAGTTTATATTAGTTTTGTTATTTCTGTATAAAGTTGGTGACAATAATTAATTATTTGGGACGAGAAATGTATATAGTTTGAATAAATAATCGTTTTGTATGAAATGTATATTAAATGAGTATGAAAATGTATAAATTTTGTATGAATGATGTTTGTTGTATGAAATGTTTATTAAGTGAGTATTAAATGTGAAATATTATGTTTTGTATGAAATTTGTTTTGTAATGTACTGTCTGAATGATATTTGTATGAAAAAATAATGATGAGTGTGTATAATTTTGTTGTTATTATAATGGTTTTTATGGATGAAATTTGTATTGTCTTTGGAATGAAAAGTTAATATTATTTAACATATTTCTAATTGATTTGTATAATGTTAGATTAATTGTTTTTTTAATGAAACAGAGAATTATGTTGATTTTCAAATGAAATGAGAGGGTTGCTGATGTGAAATTCAAAAGGCCCAAAGTTATTTGCAGTAGATGTTGTCAAGTTGGCCACAACATGAAGCATGTTCAAATTATCTTGTGCAAAACTAATGACTATTTATTTGTTTAGACTATATATAATTTTTATTTTATTTTGTCGTTTAGATTAATGTTTTGTTTTTGATATGAAACATAATTGGTTTGTAGTGCATTATAAACTTAGTGTTTAATATACCATTCATTCTTTATACATTGTTCATTTATTAATCATATAGATTGCATACTATTAAAAATAAAATTTATTCTAGCTTAATACATAAGATAGTGTAAATATTAGTGATAATTATAAAAGGTAATTATGGTATCCTGAGTATTTAATTTAATGTAAGTTTACATGAATATTAATTTGATTTTCAACTGGTGTCCTACTATAAATAAATTTAAAACAAATTGCAGTTATTGTTTCATTCCCACACTAACTTCAGTTAGTGTCATACACATATTAATCAAAATTTCATACACGTTTTATCCAAACAACATGTATAAAAATTGATAAATTCATATAATCACACAATTTATACCATTTGTATATCAATATTATATCACAATTTATACATTATCCAACAATAAAATATTAAACTCATAGGCATACACGTATTAATAAGATTTCATACACGTTTCATCCAAAAACATGTTTAGAATATAAAGTAAGCATAATGTGATTTTTTTAAGAAAAAATCAATAGTTTGACAAATCATACCATTTTCATACCAATTTAATAATTTATACCATAAACACAGTTAATAGACAATCACACCAATGTTAAAACGCAATTCATACCATTTGCATACCATTATTATATCACAATTCATAAATTTTCAAAATAAAAACATTTAAGCGTAGTCATACACATATTAATCAGATTTTATACAGATTCCATCCAATAAATGTATAGTTTGGAAACACACTGATATTTTCAAAATAGTATCTTGAAATTGTAATAGGCAATCAATAATTCATATGTACGGTATCTGCCTGAAAGAAAACATATGATAGTATATATCATCAAATACTTAAACACAAAAAAATTGTCCAAAAGTTTTAAAAAAAAATAACTTTTTGTTGTTCTTCTTGTTGATGGTTTTGAAGATGCTCCAACTTCTACATTTTTTTTTCTTTTTTATTTCAGCAACAAAATCAAAATCGGAATCAGAAGGGGTTTCAACAATTTTCCCCTTCCTCTTCTTCCCTTTTTGATTTGCAGGGGTGACCTTTTTTTTTCTTCATTTTTTCTCTCTTTGTCACTCCTTCAACTTAGATGAACCATCCATCGTCGGATTTTGAATATTTGCCGGATTTTCAACAATTTTAGGCGGGGGAGGGGGGGGGGGGGTTTGAGTTAATATATTAAAATTTGAAACATGAACATCATCATTAGATGTTCCTTCACCCAATCTGGGACTCTTTTGAGGCGTTTCAATGGGCTTCTTAGACATAATTTTGTTGGAAAAAAATTGGACGAAAGATTGAATGTTGGTGCAGTTGGCTGGTGAGAAAAATGGGAGAGAAGAAGGTGAAAGTGGGGTGATAGCGTGTATAGTTGGATATGTGTGGGGGAAGGGTGGTGGGATTGACTAATGGGAGGTTATGAGTATAACATTAAATAAGGAAGTGTAATCAATGTAATATCCCTATAATTGTGTAAGAGATAATTATGCGGTATTCTTTATTTAAATAATTTAATAATAATATAAAATTACAAAAAATTACTTATTTAATAAGTAAAATTTAATTAATTTATAAATAATTAGTGATATGTTATAACCCGTAATTAAACTGTTATAAGCAAGAATTTTTTAAAAGTAGATTTAAAACCTGTAATATTGACTCTTAAATATGTATATGGGGTGATTTTTCCTAAATTTTAGCCATTGATTTTTATCTATGTCATGTGTCTCACATCCAAGCATGAACTTGAGAAAAATGGAGAGGAGCTGGATCCAAAAATTTTGACTTAGGGTACGATCAATCGTAACCTTGGTGAGTAGTCATTTCACACTTATGAGATGAATCGGAATTCCTTTTTCATTTTTGACACACACACACACACATATATATATATATAAAAGAACCCTTTCGAAAGAAGAGAAGTCATTTTGAAAAATTCAAAGTTTGTCCTAAAAACCTTTTATCTTCTTTACTTTAGAACTTATATGGAAAAAGACTCCCAACCTTTTCTTCCGTTGTATTTTAACTATTTCATTAGTGGCTTAATTAGCTGAAATAAAATAAACTTGATCGATCTTAATCCATTTTTCTTAATCTTTTTATTTATTTTATAAATTTTAGTGTTAATCAAAATGATGAATATGTCCATTAACAATGAGGAATCACATTAAGTAATGAGGGGAAGCTATTGACCTTTAAGAAAGTAGTGATTATCAAGATTATAAGGGCATAAGATGTTCAAGTTGTATGAAGATTTTGGTAATGGAGATTTGTAAAGGTCTAAAATCATTTTGCAAAAGGTCAAAAAGGGGTGGAGGGAATAAAAGAAGAAAAGAAAGTGGAGAATATAGAAAAAAAAAGGAAGGAAAAAAGAAGATTTGTGGATAATTATTCTGTAGGTGCACCTAATTGCTTTGACGGTATCAAATTCTCCTCTTTGCCTTTTAAATATTGGAATGAAGAGTGACGATCACTAGTCCCTCCCTGAGATAGGGGTGTACATGGCCGGGTTGATTTAGATTTTTTAAATATTAAATCAAATCATTTGTGTTGGATTTTTAAATTTATAAATCAAATCAAACCAATAAAATTCGGGGTTTTCAACCTCGGGTTTTTTTGGGTTTTTGGGGTTGTTTTGGGTTTTTCCGGTAAAGTATTCATACAAACATATGATTTACTTATACTTCAAATATTTCTTTAGTCCTACCAAAATACAACTATCTAAGATGTTTCTTAAAAATATAACACAATATGATATGATTAATGACACTAAAATATCCAACAAAAAAAATAATAATGAAATCGCGTAAAACAAATATTGCAAATTAACAAGTCATAATGAAAATGATCATAATTTAAAAGTACTAAATCATGCTAAAATTAAGTTTAATAAGTATTAGTTACATGACTAAATATTAAAGGAAATTAAAATTAGATTATGTATTTTAATTGTCTAAACCAATGTAAAATTAAAGAACAAATATTCAATATTATTGTCATTCTTAGTGTTGAATTGATTTTCTTTTTGCATTAGTATTAATTTGATTTTGATTTAAGCTTTATTATAATTACCAATATCTGTGTACTATAATCTTTATTGGTCCATTCATAATTCTAAGTTTCAAACTTGAAATAGTATATTAAAAGATAAAAACTACGAAAAAGTATAAGAAATATTTAAAAATTATATCAAGTTGATTTGGTCTCGGGTTGGTTTTTTTTAGTTAAAACCAAACCAACCAAATATAGTCGGGTTTTTTTTTTTCAAAACCAAACCAAGTCAAACCAAACCACTAGTCGGGTTTTTTTTTTGGGTTAACCCGATTTGCGGTTTGGTTCGATTTTGTACACCCATACCCTGAGGAATAAAAATAAGGGAAAAGGCTAAATATGTCGTTAAATTTTGATTAAAAAAAGTTTATTTTCTCATAAGTTTATTTATGCTATTTTTACTTTAACTTTTATCAAAAAAAGTTTATTTATGCTATTTTCTTTTATGTTATTATTTGTTAATTTAAATGGTCTAAATCTGCCAAATTTTTAAAGAACATAGATGAGTCTTTTTCTCAAAGTTTGATGACATATTAAATTTAAGCATTTTTCTTTTTGAAAAATGATATAATTAATGACATGATCGAATCAATACTACATGTAAACTATGGTTTGTAAAAATCAAAATTGTTTTCAATTAACAAATAATAGCATGAATGAACCTTTTCTCAAACGGAAATAGCATAAATGAATCAAACTTTTAACGGATGACATAAATGAACATTTTCTCAAGGTTCGATGGCATAATTAATCTTTTTCCCTAAATATAATTATGTGAGGGTTATTTGGTTTCGAGATAAATTATGGAGAAATTAGTAATAGAAAAAATAAAATATAGGAATATATTATTTGGACTATAATGCAAGGATTACATAAAGTAGAAATTATTCTTCTGGAATATATATTTCTTTTTAAATAAAATAAAAAATTTATTACTTAAATGTAAATTTTGTTACTTTAATATTTTAATTCACATACATATAATTAATAATAATATAAGTGGTAGATCCACCTTACACAAGCTGGTGTTATTTGATATTTGCTTAATCGAATATTTTTTTTAAATGCACGCATAAATAATATATATCTCTTATGATTTATAATGTTGTGTTTATCTTTATAAATCACAACGAAGGTGAATATTACAAAGTGAACATGAAAAGAGGTCTTTGAAATTATCCCTAAATAATATGAAAAATAAGAATTTACAGGGATACAGTAAATTCACATACATTCTTAAAAATATAAATTAATGTATATCAAATTTTATAGCTAAAAAGCGAAACTCGTCACTAATCCTATTTTAGTGACTGATTATCCAAAATCATACTATACTCAAAAGCACTTTTATGATCAATGAATAGCTAATTTTAGATTTGGGAAATTTTTCAAAATATCAATATTTTAACATTTAATAAGATCCATTGTCAACACTTTCAATATTTAGTAAAAATATATATATATAAAAAAGGTTATTATGTATCTTATTTAAGTTTTTATTATTTGTTTTAATTGAAAGAATAAAATTGTTGTTAAATAATAGAAAGGAGAAATTTAGGGAAGAGAATAATTTTAAAAAGGAACAATCCCTTAAAAGTCTCATCAGTTACAAAATTCAAAACTGAATACTTCATCAGCGACCCCATTGTTGATCAATTTCTCATTATCAATATTCAAGATTCAATTGAAAATACTCAATCTCTGATCAATTTATTTTGATTAAAATCTATTTTTTTTTCTATTTGGTAAGATAGATTTGAACGAAATAGGACAAAAAAAATTGTTGACAAGAAGCTTTGGAGAAGGATTTTTCTGCTGGAAGTTCGATAAAATTGGTGGCATACAAATTGGACCATGTATTAGTTAATTGCTTCATCCTTAATCTGTTTCTAATTGATTATAATTTTGAATGAATTTTTTTTACATAATTGTAAACTGTATCTATTTTCATTGTAAATTGTATGTATTATGAACAATGTATGAATAATTAGTTTTGGTGAATTCGTTGAATTTTTTTGCTTGTTGAATATGAAAATAATAATGGATTGTTTGAAGACATGTTTTTTTCATTGGCTGTTTGTTTTTAATTTTTTGAATCAAATTGTATCCCTACGGAAAATAAATTGGAGTGGGTACAATTTTTTACGACAATTGTACTGTATTTTCGTTTATTTATTTGGTTATTTGTTTTTTGTTTATTGATCTACATTGTATCTTAGAAACCACATCACATAAATATAAATTTATACCATAATGTAACTTATAATCCACACCAGACAGATACAATAATTATTATGATCTAATGAATACACCAAATATGCCATACTGAATAGAATCTGAAAAAATCATCATTGTTTGTTTAAAATGAATACAAATGTATAAAGTTAATATGTATCTTAACTTGATTGGATACAAACAACACTCTTGCAATTTTCATAACTAGAAAATGATACACATAGCATAATGAATACAAACACATGTAAATACAGTAATTTGTAAAGCTCATAACACAACTACAACAAATATGACATAATGAATACAAAACAATCAAATAATAAGGAGCGAATACAATATATCATCACTATTTGTTTTAAAGGAATACAAATGTATAAGTTAATATGTATCTTTACTTAATTGGATACAAACAACACTCTTACAATGTCCATAACAAGAAAATGATATACAGAGCATAGTGAATACAAACACCTATAAGTATTGTAACTTATAAAATCACACAACACAAATAAAACAAATATACCATGATGAATACAAAACCATCCAATAAGAATTCTTTAATACAATCTGAAATAGCATCACTATCTAAGGTAAATAAATATCCTTAATTTACTAATTACAGGCCAATGTACATACCTAGAAAAGACTGATTCCAAATATGTGGTATTTTATCAAAACTAACAAAATATCCACAACAATATTTCGATCATCTCTCTTCCATCATTTTAGTAGCGGATCCTACATTATCCGCTATTTCTTGAGTAATACGTACATTAAATGATGGAAAATCGCTAGAAAATTGTTGATTAAGTTGGATACCTCTAGTAATTCTCTTAGATTTTGCCATTGGAGTGTGATTTAGAGTTTATCAAATCCTAAACGTGATTTCAACTACAGACAACAATTTTGAACGATTTAAACAAAAATAAAATCATAAAACAAATCTTAAAAAACAGATAAAGATGCATACCTTAATCAAAGGAATTGTGTGAATATCTTTCTAAAATATATTTTTCAATTTCTAAAAGAAAAAAAAAACAAGAAGGAATAGAGAGAGGCGGACTTTGAAATAGAGAAGAATTGGAAGATGAAAATATGAGAGAGAGAAAATATTCACTTTTTTTTAAACATATGAGAGAGAATTAATTGGAAAATGTGTAATTAAGGTGAGATAAAATAGGAAGTAAATTAGGATACACAATCTTTTCTAAAATAATGACATTTTGACATTTTTACTAATATTTATAAAGTATAGATGTTTTTACTAATTAAGTTAGATTTTTTGACTAGTTTGCTAATTTTCCCAGCCCATCGGGCCATGCGAGCACCTACTCTAACCCTTAGCTAGTAGAACCCTTACCTCTAATATGGGCCTTAAATTCGGAAGTGAACAAATTAAAAACTAACACCTTGTTTACATATAGAAATTAGAGTTGTCAAAATGGGTTTGGGCCGCTAGGCCGACCCAACCCAACCCTCGAATTAAGTGGGGCTGGGCCTAATTTTTTTGGCCCATTTAGGAACGAGGCTTTTTAGCCCAGCCTCATTTGGCCCGCTAGCCTCGTAGGCCAAACCCGCAAGCCTCAAAGGCCAGCCCGTGGGCTATAAATATTTTTAAAAAAAGTTATATATATTTTTAGTAGTGTTTTATTTGTAAAGTTTTTATCAATAAATATTTTAAAAAATAAAAAATCAAGTCTTTTAAATTAGCTAGTTTTTGTGGGAGGAATGGTGGAATGATCAACATTTTTTCGCTAAATTTTACGTTGACTATTATGTATTTTTGTAAGTATTTACCGAAGTGTGTGATTCATAAATTTATTTTTGTAAGTATTCATCGAAGTGTGTGATTCATAAATGAAACTTTATATGTATTGATGTCGTATTCATGGACGTCAATGTTCGATACTCTTTCTAAAAGAGTAATATTGCTCATTTTTTGGTTGAAGGGCCAACTCGTCCCAACCCGTGGCCCGATTAGGGCTGTGTTGGGCTGTCATTTTAAAGCCATTTTAATTAAAAGGGCCAGCACGTCCCAACCCATTTAATTCTCTAGCCCGTTAGGGTTGAGTTGGGTTGGGTTGGGCCAGCCCATTTTGACAGCTCTAATAGAAATACCCTTAGCTAAATTTAAAATCAAAGTTCTTTGTAAAAAAAAAATACACCCTTCCCCATGAATTAGTCTAAACATGTACAGGAGCTTCTGAGAGTAAAATTTATAAAAGAAATAAGATACAATTCCCACCAGAAGGAAAAAAGAATAGAAGTTATTGGAGATCATCTCAGCCTTCATTTAAGAGTCATCACTAATCATGCAACCAGACTATCTCAACTGACATATTAAGAGTAGTATCAGTACAAACAAAATGTATTGCTAGCCATTGATGAGTCCATAAATTGGACTCATTTAAGGCTTTATTTTAATAGAAATAGTGTCCTTGAATGCTTGTTTTATCTCAATACCTAATTAAAATGCTGAAGTTTCAGGTATTTGAAGTTTTAGTGGAAGCATGGACACTTAGGCGCAAAATGAAGCAAATAGGGCTGAAAAGAACAAGAAATGGAATCCTGCGGACCGTCGAGTTTAACTTGGTGAGTCGCCAAAACGACATGAACCGCCCTTCGTTCCAGTACGCGAAGCCATAAAGGAAGTGGATCAAAAGGCGAGGAAAGGAGCAGTCAGCGAGTAGCCGATCAGTTCCGTGAAGCAGTACTGTACCACCCAATGATCCAGAATGAGAGGAAGCTAAAGGAAAGACACTGAAGGCGATGAACTGACCAAAAGGCGGATCGCCGACTTCATTTGCGATCTCGACTAATGTCGCCGAACAATCCTCCGCAACACAATATGTGAAAACTATAAATACTAGTTAGAATTGTAGTCTTAAGGAGATTTGTGGAGTGGGACAAATATTATTATTATTTTCATTTTAGAACATACTTTAGCTGATAGTTTTCTCTCAAGTTTGGAGAGGGTTTTGTGGAGACTTGAAGAAAGGAGTTCTTCTTCCCCAAGTTGGAAGTGGGTCTTCTCTATTCATTTTCCTTTGCTTAATTCAAAGTCTAATTTCTTTTACCTAGTTGATTTCATTATCATGTTAGGTATAATTTCTTATTTCTTGATGTGTGGCTAAAAACCCCATTCTTGAGGTGTGATTTAGCAAATATGGGTTGATATTCTTGTTGGGTCTTTCTTGTTGATAGGTTAGATGTATTTTAATGGTGATTTCACCTAGTGGTCGTCGTGGTTTAATCTAAAGGTTTGTAGTTGCAAATACAAAGTCACCCATGTGTTTTTGGCTTGCCCGAGAGGGAGGTCGCGAAACCAAAACCACTAGACTAATGGCCTAAGGAGTGGGTCGACATGAGGTTCAGCCCGAGAGGGTGAGCCCTAGTCCATATCCTAACACTTACCTCGAGAGAGTGAGTGGTGTAAGGCGTAGGCTGGTCTTCATGCGGCAAATGGGTGTCCGAGAGAAACGCATTTGAAACGGGGTAAGTTGCACGAGAGGGAACTTATTTCCATTTAAAGCTTAGCCAAATCACTATTGTCTTGCAAATTTCCTATTGAAAGCATGCACCCAACAATTTATCTCAACTTGTATTGCGTTCACATCCCAAGAACCTTTCCTCATATTTGATTTTTGTGTTTATTTTGCTGCTTTATCACTTGTTACAAAACCCCCATTTGATATTTGACACTTTCGTGTCACCCCCTTTTATTTACTATGTTTTTGTTCGTTAATATCTTTAGCTACAACTAGTTAGAATGTAAATTTTATTTTTCTATCAATTCTCAAAACCGCTCCCTTGGGACACGACCCCAACCCTTGGTTGGGCTACTATATTATCAACGATCGTAGACACTCATACCGTAGGATAGTGTCGTTGGTCACGATAAGCATCAAAATGGCACCGCTGTCGGGGAGTGGTGTTATTTGAGAATTTTTAGTTAAGTAAAGTTTTCGTTCTGTTTAGCCGTAGTTTTACTAATCTTACTCTTGGTCTTGCTCTATTAAGTTGTGTTTTGAATTAAGGTGTAACTAGGTTGAATAAGCACCCACAAATCAATGAATTTTCCTCCACTAGAGGTAATGAGGATCCGAGATTGCATACTGACCTTCAAGCAGTTGGAGGGAGAACAAATACATAAATCGTGGGTAAGATTCAAAGGGCTAATAGCTCAAGGCCCAAAGCATGGCATCCCTGACATGGTTCTTCTGGACTGCTTCTACAGAAGCTTCTACCCCGGAAACAAACAGTTACTTGATCAACTAATTCCAGGAGAGATTGCTCATACTCCCTACATGATGGTGGCTCAGTTGCTAGACCACATGGCTAAAGCTGAGCGAGAGATTGAGAAAGATGTCATGCTGGCCACGCTGAAGACACAGATGAATGGATTGACCAAGAGTGTGATGAATCTCAGTGCAAGAAAAAGGATAAATATGCCCCTCTTGGTGAAAGAAAGAGTTATAGGGACAAGGAGGTGGAACGCATTGAGGATATGCTCTCAACCATTCTACTCAAGTTGAGTGAGCAAGATAGAGCGCTGGACGAACTGAAAGAAGACACTGAAGGCATAAAGCGCATAATTTGGTCTCACCCCAAAGTTGTCCAGCAACTAGAAAAGCTTATGGAGCAGACATTACCTCATGTTCATGCACAGGAAAACTAGGGGTTACCTAAACATGATGTGGGTGGCTCCAACTAAGACTTGCGTCATACCACGACGTTAACTAAGGCGCTGTTTGGGAGGCAACCCAAAACCCCATATTATATTTGCGTACTAGTAAAATAATAGTGTCTTAGTTTTACAGATTAAAGTATGGTAGGTGCCAAAGAGGTGCAGAATGGCGAGCAACAGACTCAGTTGGCGAGTCGCTGAAGACATTGGCGATCAATGATATTTCGCCGTTTGACTCAAGGTATCCTCTAAGCCTGGAGTCAGTAAAACTCGGCAAGCTCAGAAAGGTTTCAGCGATTCGCCCACCTGATCGGCGATCCCGATGGTCACCGTCATTCGAACATCCACAACTGCTGAGAAGTTCTGTAAAACTTGGCGAAGTAAAAATTTGTTTGGCGAAACGCCGAATCTCCCAGAAGCCAAAATGTTGTCACCGATTGGGAACAAACTGGATAAGCTGCAGGCCAACACACAAAAAGGTAGCTGATTAATCACTTGAGAGTGTGGGTTGAAGATGGATTCATTGGAATGCTAAGAAAAGTTGTACAGAATTTGATGAATCACTTGGCAATGCACCAAACGTCCCTAGCATACCTTCGGCTTTACGCGACATCTGTTGAAGAACTCCAAGTCGAAACAGCTACCTAACCAGGATTATTCTCTAGCCCTAACTCTGCCTTTCTTTAAGTTGACCTCTGGATTATTGTTATATATTTGAGGACAAATATTTTTGATTGTGGTTGGGTGAAACTCACCTTTATTTGCTTGTTATGGATGCTTGTGTTTTTGTATACATTTGGGTTATTTGTTTTTAATTATTTTAAATTACTGCTTTTCTGTGGATGTTTGAGCTCATGGCTCTTGTTGTTCTAGTTAAAACAATTTTGATCCTTCCGAAAAAATTTCGCCACCTCTTGTGTTGAAAGTGGCTTTTCTTTTGCAAAAAATTTGAGTCTCGGTTTCGATCAATACCGATGACTTGAATAGTGCTCCCAATTGAACAAACATGAATGCACGGCTACGACGAGACCAAATGAAGTTACATAGACAATATGTGCACTCTTTGCATCGCATTGTGACTCGACATTTGTCGAATTGATTCTCTTGTGATGACCGTTGCACACTAGCGAACATGTCTAGTCTTGTTTGACTGAAGTATCGATGCCTTGTGTGATTAGCTTACTTTGAACCATGCATGAATAAACCTAGAATTTGCCTGATTAGTCTGATTGATTTAGAAAGGTGTACTCTTGAGATGATCTTATGCAATTTTAAAGAGTGTGAGCCAATTTGACATATACCTCTTTTTGTGGCCTACCTGTGAGGGTGTGAAACTCTCTTGAACACCCTTTGAGCCTTACCTTTGTTTTGAAGAACCTTGATAAACCCTAGACCTTACTTGATCCACTATCTATAATCCTCTTAATTTGCGGTTTAGTGAATAGCCAACTTAGGACAAAAAGCCTAAGTTGGGGGTGTGGTGAAAAGGAAAAGGAGAAGTCAAGAAGCGCTATAAGAAGTCCCCCTTTACCCATGTTGCAGAACAATGGAGCCCTCCATAAAAATAAAAAAAATAAAAAAAGGAAAAGAAGAAAGATTGAAAAAGAAATTTGTAGAATAAAGTACAAAGGATATAGGGGTTCTAAGCAATTCATGGGGAGTGAATAAAAAGATGACTTAGAAGCACTAGAAAAGGAAGTGATAAAGGAAAAGAAGGGAATGCTTTGAGAATACCACATCTCACGAGGAAAAAGTCACTAAGCCTAAATGACCATACCTTTGCACTCAGCCCCATTACAAGCCTTAGAAAGACTTTTTTGATCTTGAGTAAGCTGGATCGAAAGTCAATTGGAAAATAAGGGCAAACCTATGGGTGAAAACATGCATTGTGTTCCTCTTTTTGAGTGTGAGCGTTGTATCTAATTCCAGATCTTAAATTGACTCATATATGTGTGTGAACATGGAATCATTTTTTGTGCGAGGGCATTTAAATATTTTTGTTGAGCTTGAGCTTGCACAAGTAGCAAGTATTGCGAGCATGAGAATCTTTGGTGATGGTATGTCACAATTTGAATCTTTGAGTGCAAAATTGATCCTTGCATAAGTAAATTGAGTCTTGTTGTGTGCATTCATGATTTAGTCTTATGTAGCACTGTTTGAGGCACCCTTTTTGAACTGCTGAACTTAAGTTTGCTTGAGGACAACCAAAAATTTAAGTTGGGGGTGTTGATGAGTCCATAAATTGGACTCATTTAGGGCTTTATTTTAATGAAAATAGTGTCCTTGAATGCTTGTTTTATTTCAATACCTGATTAAAATGTTGAAGTTTCAGGTATTTGAAGTTTTAGTGGAAGCATGGACACTTAGGCGCAAAACGGAGCAAATAGGGCTGAAAAGAACAAGAAATGGAATCATGCGGATCACCGAGTTTAACTTGGCGAGTCACCGAAACGACATGAATCGCCCTTCGTTCCAGTACGCGAAGCCTTGAAGTAAGTAGATCAAAAGGCGAGGAAATTAGTAGTCGGCGAGTAGCCGATCAGTTCCGCGAAGCAGTACTGTACCGCCCAATGATCCATAATGCGAGGATGCTTAAGGCAAGATACTGAAGGCGATGAGTTGACCCAAAGGCAGATCGCCGAGTTCATCCGCGATCTCGACTAATATCGCCGAACAATCCTCCGCAACACAATTTGTGAAAACTATAAATACTAGTTAGAATTGTAGTCTTAAGGAGATTTGTGGAGTGGAACAATTATTATTATTATTTTCACTTTAGAATATACTTTAGCTGATATTTTTCTCTCAAGTTTGGAGAGGATTTTGTGGAGACTTGAAGAAAAGAGTTCTTCTTTCCCAAGTTGGAAGTGGGTCTTTTCTATTCATTTTCCTTTGCTTAATTCAAGGTTTAATTTCTTATACCCAGTTGATTTCATTATCATGTTAGGTATAATTTCTTATTTCTTGATGTGTGGCTAAAAATTCCCATTCTTAGGGTGTGATTTAGCAAATATGGGTTGATATTCTTGTTGGGTCTTGCTTGCTAATAGGTTAGATGTATTTTAATGGTGATTTCACCTAGTGGTCGTGGTTTAATCTAAAGGGTAGGTTTGTCGTTGCAAATACAAAGCCACCCATGTGTTTTCGGCTTGCTCGAAAGGGAGGTTGCAAAACCAAAACCCCTAGACTGATGGCTTAAGGAGTGGGTCGATATGAGGTTCAGCCTGAGAGAGTGAGCCCTAGTCCTATATCCTAACACTCAGCTTGAGAGAGTGAGTGGGTTAAGGCGTAGGCTGGTCTTCATGCGGCAAATGGGTGTCCGAGAGGAACACATTTGAAATGGGGCAAGTTGCCCGAGAGGGAACTTATTTCCATTTAAAGCTTAGCCTAGTCACTATTGTCTTGCAAATTTCCTATTGAAAGCATGTACCTAACAATTTATCTCAACTTGTATTGCGGTCACATCCCAAGAACCTTTCCCCATACTTTATTTTCGTGTTTATTTTGCTGCTTTATCATTTGTTACAAAACCCCTATTTGATATTTGACACTTTCGTGTCACCTCATTTTATTTACTATGTTTTTGTTCGTTAATATCTTTAGCTATGACTAGTTAGAATATAAATTCTATTTTTCTATCAATTCTCAAAACCGCTCCCTTGGGACACGACCCCAATCCTTGGTTGGGTTACTATATTATCGACGATCGTAGACACTCATACCGTAGGATAGTGTCATTGGTCACGATAATCGTCAGCCATTATCGGTCAATCTAAAACCACCACTTAATATCATGTTAATAATAAAAAAACATGAAATTTGGAGATATAATTAGGACTCTGATCCTTTCAGTCACTACTCTTACTACAAGTAGTATTACATTGGGACTCATACACTCTATGTCAAGTCACCTCACCTCCTTGCACTACCAACTCCACCATCTAAGACAATTCGCACTACTATCAAATTGAAATATAATTCTTCTATCACATAAAGACTTTTGAACCACTCATTCTACAAACACCATAATTTCACCGTTCTCATTCCTAAATACAAGTCTACTGCTAACTCTATTAACCGGTCTATAACTCCCCTTCAAGCTCTCATGCTAATACCCTGACCCTTGGCCAATTTAGTAGACCACCTACAAGACTTTTACTAAACTCTCTTTATTTAAATCTTCCTTACCAGTTATGTCCTAAATCACTCAAATTGATAATACAGTACAAACCAGTGGATAAGCGGAACTCCTAGATAACATCCTAACTTAACAACGCTCTACTTATACGAAAATATGAACATGTAATCACAACTTA
Source organism: Solanum verrucosum (assembly GCF_900185275.1). Taxonomy (NCBI): domain Eukaryota; kingdom Viridiplantae; phylum Streptophyta; class Magnoliopsida; order Solanales; family Solanaceae; genus Solanum; species Solanum verrucosum. The sequence continues at coordinate 2,118,088 of NW_026020441.1, forward strand.
GAAAAATTGATCACATAAAATTATATTTACCGTCAGAAACTTAAACTTGACTCTCAGTCCTCATCCGGACTTAACATTCACAAATCATATGATGAACAACATTACAATAAACCATACTTGATTCATCACACCTTTCAAGTAACCCGACACAACAAGAATCCTTAAGATATCATCCACCGTATTTAACATGCAATTCTGATCTATTCAAGATTCACTCCAGCATTTCAATACATCAACTTGACCACTCAGAAGCCAATATGTGATAAATACAACACAATAGATAAACATATCTCACTCACGGATCAATATGCAATAATCACATTACGAAAAGTTAATCTAATTCACTCAAGAAACCCACAAATACAATTATTAGTGTACCAACATAGGGTCTGTTTCTATTGTTAGTCTACTGACATGATATCCATTTTTATTTTCAGTCTACCAGTGTGGTATCCACTTCTATTTTTAGTGTACTAGGATGGCACCCGCTCCCTAAAAATATGTTGTCTCTCTATATCTAGCCTAGTCATTGTATCTCTCATACTCTGCACTTTTTCTATTAATTTCCAAGGAATTTTCTAAGCATCATATTGTATTTTCTTAAGTACTAGGGTGTAACGACTTGTTCCCGTTATTATGGAAAAGCCAATGGGGAAGGAATTTAAGCCAGAAAACTTCTGAGTAGTAACTTGAAAATTTCTCGCCTAGGCCAGACTTGGACGAAATCTGAGTCAGGTGAGGTCTAGGGAAATCTAGTAATGGATGGAGATTTAATTATGAGTTTGATCACGTGAATGGATAGCCAATAACTTTAAGGAGCCTGTACGGCTTTACGAAATCAAATTCGGACGGATAGAACTCCTGAAATTGATCTTGGCATGAAATGATAGTTTTAGAACAACAAGATTTAAAGGTGTGTTGCGAAATGGGAGCTTGGAACTCAAATTTCGAGTTTCTGTCTCTGTGCAAGCCGCCGGGGCGGGGTTAATTCTACCAGGACGGGGACGCTGTGGCAGGATGGGTCCCGCTGTGGTGGGCTAGTCGTGAATTAAACTGGGGAAAAACCCCAAAAACGTTAGTTTTTGCAAAACCTCGTTCTTAAGAGCTAAGGGACAACCTAGGGAAGTTTCTCATCAAATTCCCAGGAATTCTCGCGCCAAAGGTAAGTTAATTACTCCCCTAATCCATATTTCAATTCTTAGAACTTAGAATCCTTGTTAATTATCGTTAGGGGAGGGTTTTGGCCTGAAGTTAATGGTGGGAAAAGCCCTTGTTGAGCATTGGGATCATGGGTTTAACCTTGGTTGATATTTTGTTATAATCCAGGGAAATTAGGCCTTGTTTATTGATCCTTGAATTAATTAATTGTTTTAGACCAACAACAAGCTGCAAGACCCATGAAAGGGAAGGGCCAAGTGTCTTAGGAGTATTCAGGCTTGGTTTCGAGGTAGGTGATGGTTTGACTTCCCGTTGTGTTATATATGCCTGTTAATTGCTCCATTGTATACATGTATGTATGTTAATAGGGAAACATGAATTAAATCTAATGAAATGATTATGTATGAACAATTACATGCCATGGACATGTTACTTAACTGTGTGACTATGTGCATTGTTCATTATGGGTGTGATTGTGATTGTGGTTGTGCTGACTGGACCGGGTATCACGTTTCGACACATATATTGGATCGGGTGTCACATTTCGACGCACATATATTGGATCGGGTGCCACATTCCGACTTACTAACAGCTTGGGTGTGGGTTCCATGAGAGGACCATTTGTGATTGTTACATTCATATCTACCTGTCATTGATATTGAGAAATTGAATATTGCTCCTAAAATGATAATTGAATTATGCATCATGTATATGTGTGTTTACTGTGTTGTAATTACTTGCGTATGTTTCGCTTACCAGAGTAGACGCGTGATCCTACCTGTACACTGTGGTTTCGTGTACTGATACTGCACTTGCTCTTTCTTTGTTGAGTACAAGACATCTTCAGGTGGCTACTGACAGACCTCAGCTAGGAGATCATTGACAGAGACCGGATTCAAGGGTGAGCCAGTTCTTTCAGGCTGCTATGGATCCATCATTAGTTTAGTCCATTCTTTTCAGACTCAGACTATATATTCAGACTTTACTTATGTTTAGTTTCTGGGGTTGCACCCCCTTTTCTTAAACTTGTTGTTTAGTAGAGTTTTGGTACAATGACTTTTAGGTCTAGAGGTTGAATTCCGCGAGGTTTATGCTTGGTTGTTTTTGTTAAACTTTCTGAGTTTATGGGAACTCAGTACTTAATGTATTATTTAAAACTGCTTCCGTATCTTTAAATGGTTTAGTTTCTTTAAGTTGCTTAGTCGGGTTGTGGTAGTGGTTCTCCCACCAGAGGGTTAGTGTAGGTCCCAATTACGGTGGTCTGGGTCGTGACATAGGGAAACTAGTTTCAAAGTCGCACCCTGCAAGTTGTGAATAGAGCTGTATTTTAGAGCTTCATATACAATCATATGTTCTATCTCCATATTAGTAGCATTTTCTATTTGTCCTGCTTGGCAATAAATTAGGTCCTCCATATAATTTTTGATGCAAAACTCACATGAGTTGTTTTCGAGATTATCCCTATCGATGTTATATTTGATGACTTAAAAAGATCAAACTATGATAACAGACCTTAAATATTTATGTATATATTTTAATTTAAAATATATTTTCTTAACCTTTTGAGATGTTATTAGTAACTTTTTTATAGTCCATCTTTTAAACTGTTGTGGATCTTAGGTAAAATTTTGTCAATTTTAATTTGACCTTCTTTTTTTTAATATGCCACGCAAAAATTATTTACATTATTCTGTAAGCATATATGCATTAAAAAATAATCAAGTATTTTTTCTAATTGAGTTATTGTATTTTTATGTTATACTTATATCATTTTCCTTTAACACTTTTAATTTGAAAAATAAGTCTAAACTATCAAAATCTGAGCACATTATATTTTAAAGATTTTTTTTGGTCAAGGCAATGCTTTTTTTCCCTTCATATCCTCGCAGTCGTCACCTAGTGATTTTAGTTTTTAATTACTAAACAGAACATAAAAAAAAATCATACGTGATACGCTTCCATTATTCAAATCCACTTTAAAGATTTATAATTAAAAAACTGTACTGTACTCGTACTTTAAAATACTCTAAAAATATTAAAAGAATTTAATTTATAAATTTATTATTAATAAAAAATGAAGCCTCAAAAATTTCGGGGTCTAAAACCTTTATTTTATTTGCCCCACCCAAGAGCTGACTTTAGTGACCATGCAATAGTAACATGGGAACTCAAAATTGCGTGTTAGGTGGTTCTTGATCACATGGCTGACAAAATAACAATATTATTATATTTATATATATAAAAATAAAAATCACAATGGTGGGCTGAATTAGTCCATGACCTATCAATATATAATCAATCACATGATTATTATTATTATATAATAATAATACACGTTGCAACGTATTAGTGATAGTTACATTAGTTTTTCTTCTCTAAATTTTGTTTTTGTGATCATTTTGGTCAGATATTTCACACTATAAGCCAAACACAACTAACAAACAATATTGCTTCAAAATAAGTAAATATTTGAGTTTTTTTTTTTATAGTTTAATATAAGGAAGTTATTAAAGTTATTGATTTTTTTTAAAAAATTGTGCCTCATTTATATTTTTATTTTTCTAGGTGATAATTTTAAGAAAGTTAATTGTTCATATTTATTATTTTATTTTAAATTATTTATATTTTCAAAAATTTACGAATAATTAAAAGTGAAAAATATTGTTCAATTTGTATCTTAATTTTTTTTCTTTTTTGTAATAAATGTGCATTTTTGCCTCACCAATTCATTTATTTTATAATGGAAGGAGTATTTATTATGACCGCAAAAGAGCTTGAAACCATCGACAGACGACAAACATGTCTCTTTTTAAGTTGCCAATTCGTGCCATATATTTTCTTGTTTGATACGAAAGGAAAATGATTTTCGCGGAAATTAGTTTCTACTTTTGTAAATTAAGTGGGTCTTTTATTTTATTTCTTGTGTTTGGAAAGTAAGTAAGAAAATATATACAAAAGCATTTATATGTTGTCTAGCAAAATGTTATTAAAGCAGATACTGATAGAGAGTGGAGGTTTGAGGATGGTGGGGCTTCGGGGGATGGAGAGACAATAAACTTGAAATGTTATTTATGCAATTCATTTTCCATATTTTTATTAGAAAAGTCAATTTTCCTCATTTTTAAGGAGTTTATTTTCTTAAAAAAAAATATTTTCCAGAAAATATTTTCCTCTACCAAACACACAGACACAAGTGTTCACCAAAATAAGAAAATAAATATGTTTTTACTTTTATTTTTAAATTTATTTATTTATTGCAATTGTTAAAAGTAGTACTTAAAAGAGTACTAATACTCCATTCGTCAATTTCTATTTGTCATGTTGCGCTTTTCAAAAGTTAATCTGACTAATTTTTCAAAGGTAAATTAGATTACATTAATTCGATAATTTAAACAAAAGATTTAGATATTCAAAAACTATATGAATAGTACCATAAATTACATTTTTTTTTGTATATCAATATGATTAAAAAATACATCATAAAATGTTAGTCTAAGTTTTAATAGTTTGACTCTAAAAAAAAGGAAACTATGACAATTAAAAATAGACGAAAATCAGAGGCAGAGCCAATATTAAGAATTTGAGAGTTCTAAATTTTCTTCTCCTTCCTTACCATTGAGCTGTCAATTAGTTTTATTAGGTGTTCACAAGTTATTACTTAATTTTCTAGTATAAATATGGGGTCTACAAAAAAAAGCTGTTGTGTTCGTCTGAACCCCACCTAACTCCGCTTCGATAAAAATAATATATTTTTTAAAATTCATAATCAAAAGTCTAAAATTTAAAAATAGAATCGCATTTAGTGAAGATCAATTCACCTCTAAAATAAGAAAAGTTCAATATAAATTCTAATTAGATAGACAAAAATTCAGCCACCAAACAAAGGAATATAAAACAAAAAAAATAAATTATTTCTTTATAAATAGTCTCCGGCCTGTTGCTTCCGTACTCACTTTGATAATGTTGAAATATAATGAAAAAGTTGTTTTGTGGAATTATCTTACTGTATATTACTCCTTAATTCCTTTCAAACTCCAAGGAATATAATATTTTTTTATATATAGGCATGAATTAAGATTTATGGTGGAGTAATTTTCAAAAATTCTAATTGAAATTGAACACACTTTGTAATGTGCCAATTCAAATTAAATATATTTTGTAAAATTTTACAAAATTTCAATCTCTACTATAACACTTTTCGAATTTCCATTTAAATAAAAAAGATTATTGTAATTTTTTAAATATTTTAAGTTGTTAATTATTTTGATATATATAATATTTTTATGTATTTTCTGAATATATAAATTTTATTTTTAACGAAATATAAATATTGCATGTTTGAGTTTTTTTATCATTATTAAATTATTTGATTTTTAAAATTTCATCTTCATCATATAAATTAAGAAATAACATTTATGCTCAACTAGACCTTTGAAAGTAATCAAGTTTCTATATAACAATTTTCTTATATAAGGAGTAACAAATATTTTACTATAATAGTGATGTCGTCTTTTATGAAATCTATCATTATATTATATTATTGTTACTAGTAATTCACTTTATAACAATATATATAAATGATACTATTATATAAAAATTGAATAAATGATACTATTAGGATAAAGTAATTTTCAATAATTTTAATTGAAATTGAATACTATAATACCTATTTAAATTGAACACAGAATTCTGAATAGAGTTGGCATTTAAATAGGATCGGAGGATAACACACTCAATAAAATTGACTTGAACTAAGACGGATAAAAAATATAGCGATTCCAATTAAAAAAATACTCTCTCCGTTCTTTTTTATATGTCATCTTTTTCAATAAATAGTTGGTGCATAATACTTGTCATTTCATAAAGTCAATACATAAATTACTATATTATTTCCTATTTATCATTGTGAGTTATTAACCTTGAAAATAAATATTTAACCAATTTTAGAAAAGCTAAGTAAATAATTTCTATTTATTGGTTAAATTAATTTATCAAAATAAATTAATTCATATTCGAAAAAAATTAAATAAGGGTTACTTAGTTTTTTAATGTGGTGACATATAAATGTAAAAAAACTAAGCGAAGCCAAACGTCTTATTTAAGGAAGCGCAGCCCCCATTTTTGAATGGTGTATCAGAAATGCAGAATCAATAGCTCTGCTAATTTCATGGAAGCAAACAGCTGCCGCCACTAATTTTATGCCTTCATTCGTTGGTGTTGTATAAAAGTTTATCTCCACCCGTTACCCCTTTTTCTTCATCTTCTCACCCATATACGCATCTTTTTTGCGTATTGGTGTGAAGACTCCAATACTCCCAATTGAATAGAATTGAGCAAGTAAGTGGGCTGGCTTTGGAAAGTGCAGAGGAAGAAGGAGTTGTGCTTCTTCAACAAAAACAACAACAGTTTGTAATGGAAAACGACCGCTATGATACCCCTTCTCGTAAGGAGAAAAATGACGAAGAGGCCTCTGTTATCATTCCTGAAACCGCCCATCAAGTTAGCAACGGTTTGTTTCCCACTTTCCTTCATTCTAATTGATGAACCCAACAGCTATTTGGGGGTCAACGTATTCTTATCAATATTCTTTGTAATTCCTCTTTTTGGTAAAACGGAACAAGAACAGAAGTCCTTTGTAAAAACTTATGCCAAAAGGGATTCAACAATATGTATATATATATGTGCAGAAAGAAATTAACTATTTTTTACCCTATTTACATGTATAATTTTTTCTGCCAACTCCCTTTGCCTAATGCCCGCAAATGGAACTTTCATGTTACAAACTTTCAATCAAGAGTTTAAGTTGTTTTTTTGGGGTTCATTGATGATGAGAAATAAGTCATTTTCTTGTTATTCTTTTTGAAAACCTCCAAAAATAGGTTGTCTCATCTGTCATTACAATTAAAAAAAACTTGGTGTTTTCTGTTTCTTTAATTGCAATTTCCTTGTATTGTTGGCATGACTGCTGTTTGGCTCTTTTGTTAATTTATTTGTTTTGCGGGATGTAGATTCATGGTTTCAGGTGGGAGTTGTTCTGAGCATGGGTGTCAACAGCGCGTATGCACTAGGATATTCTGGCACAATCATGGTTCCTCTAGGTTGGATAGGTGGTGTTGTTGGTTTGGTAATGTCCACAATTGTGTCTTTGTATGCAAGTGCTCTTATGGCTAAGCTCCATGAAGTTGGGGGCAAGAGGCATATCAGATATAGAGACCTTGCCGGTTTTTTGTATGGTATGAACAATGATGAAAATACAGCTACCTCATTTTCCATCAATAACTTGTTTTATTGCTTGATTGTTTAGTCACTTTTAATCTAAATTGAGCTTATTTTATTGCTGCAGGTCGGACAGCTTATTTGCTTATATGGGCATTACAATATGCTAATCTCTTCTTGATAAATATTGGATATGTCATCATGAGTGGTTCTGCCCTAAAGGTTAGACATATCTTCCCTCGTGCAAACTTTGTTTTTTTCTTTCGGATACTTAGATATGGTGAACTGGAAATCCTTTTACCAGATAAAGAGGAGAAGAGAAAGATGGCAAGGCATTGCCAAGTATAGATATCATTGATTAAATGAATTTTTTTTGTGTTGGCGTTTTATTGCTTCATTGCACCCTGCAATTATTGAGTTCAGTAAATCTTGGGTGAAAATGATCTCTCAGGCTTTTGAGTGAATATAATTCTAAAATTATTCTGATGCATCGTTTTTTTTGAGTTGATTGCCAGGCTTTTTATATGCTCTTTAGGGATGACCATATGCTAAAGCTGCCACACTTTATAGCTATAGCTGGAGTTGCATGCATCCTCTTTGCCATTGCAACACCTCATTTATCAGCACTGAGGGTTTGGCTCGGGTTTTCAACACTATTCATGATACTGTATCTCACCATAGCATTTGTGTTGTCCGTTCAAGATGGTATGTGTGCTACTTCCTTTAGTGTTTGACTAGCCATCAGAGCACTGTGTGCATGTGCCAACAGTTATATTTCACATTACTAATTAAGTAGAACATGTAATGACATGAAAATAACACTAGAATTGCATATGATGTCAGAAAATTGTGTTATAGGCTGCTTCATATAACTATTGAACATATGACAAAATTGAATACTATGTGACTAATTGAAGATTACCTTCCAAGTTGCAATTGATTATACATTCATTGAGGATAAAATTTGATGATATAATTAAACCACAAAATCATGATTATCAATGTTGAAACTGTGGTATAAGTTCAAAAGCCTGCGCCTATTGTCAGGATTTGTACTGACTATCACCATTTGTCAGGTAAGACTGCCATAGTCAAGTTGCTTATTAAAATGACTTGCAGGCTTTCAGTGCTCATCATGTAGTTTCATTTTTCTCTGCATTATGAAAACAAACTTCTTATAAGAAACCTAATGCATGTTTAAGGAAATCAATTTTGTTAAATTAATTCATAATCAGATAAATTTTCTTTGCTGAGCAGCATTTAGGAAATCAATTTTGTTAAATTGATTCATAATCACATAACTTTTCTTTGCTGAGCAGCATTTGCTGCATAAGAAATTTCGAGATGCATCCCAATGTCGTCACCAGTTTGTTGAACTATACATGGGAAGGCAACTAGATTTTATCACTTATCAGTGCAACATGGCACTTTTGCCTTTTCTGTCATTCATTTCTAGAAAGTGTTAGAAAATCACAAGGAACAGCCGGTTGAGCTATCATGAAGGCGATATCAACTTTGCTCTCCTACCCGCCAGCAGCCCCTCAAAAGTTTGAGTCTTTGCTTTGGGGTTGTGTGGGTTTTATTCTTGCTTATCAGCCATGTTTATATCTATCTTTTTTCTTCTTCTTTTTTGTTGTCTAAGGCTGCAAGTAAGTTTTCTGATGGTAGTAAAAATAATCATATTCCCTGCAATTTAATAGAAAAGCATAAAGAAATTTAATTAATGAAGGAGAAGCAAGATTCTGTAATGTGAGAGATTCCCTTCTAGTTTTAGATGGGATCTTTCAAATGGAAAAATATCTTTTGTAGTCTCTCACCTTTTACTCAGAGATCAGTCAAGGGGAAGAGTTTTAACTTTTCCTTCCTCTATGCTTCTCACTTATACCTTCTGATCTTTTTATTTTTTTTCCAAATTTTTGTCATGCTCACTTAATGAATTTGAACCTTTTGATTATCTTCGTTCATTTGTACTTATTATAGCATTAGGACTGTGTCAACTGTACAATTCTGGTGTGAAATTGTACTTGATAATGAATTATCCGTAATATTAATCACATGCATGCCTTTGGGGTATGGAGACAGCTTTAAATTTTAAGCAGGTCCTTCGGTTTGATATTATTGAGTGACAAGGATGCCTACTATTTCTTTCGTTATCCTGTCCTTGGTTGGTCCTTGAGAAATACTTTGAAGCAATTACTTTAGTATTGTCTTTGCTCGTCTCATAGGCACTAAAGTTAACTGAATTGTCTAAGTTCCATATTGCAGGTGTAAAGGCTCCTCCTAGGGACTATCACATTCCAGGATCAGGAGACAATAAAATTTGGGCAATTATTGGTGCGATTGGAAACCTTTTCTTCGCATTTAACACTGGAATGATTCCAGAGATACAGGTTTGCAAATTCGTCCACCAACTTTTCTGATGACTTCCATCCTTTGTTATGAATTTGAAGTTGTCCTTCAAGTCATGTTATATGATCAGTATATCTGTTGCCTATACTCAGTAAGTAATCTGAAATTTCAACCTGTGTTTTGATACAATTTTCTTGAATTTGTGTTCCAACAGGCTACAATCAGACAACCTGTCGTTGGAAACATGGTGAAAGCACTTAACTTTCAGTTCACAGTGGGAGTTGTGCCTATGCATGCTGTTACTTACATTGGGTATTGGGCCTATGGATCTGTTGTTTCGTCCTATTTGCTCAACAATGTTCATGGTCCAGCTTGGGTGTTGGGAGTGGCTCACTTATCTGCTTTTTTCCAAGCTATCATTACCTTGCATGTAATAATCACCTTGTGACTATATTTTTTCATTTTACTGAAAAAGAGGCCCGACAGTTTACTCAGCTGATTATTCTGATCTAATCGTTGTTTCTTTGCTGCTGCTTGTAGATATTTGCAAGTCCAACATATGAGTACCTGGATACTAAATATGGAGTCAAAGGAAGTGCCTTTGCTCCACGAAATATTCTATTCAGACTGGTTGTCAGAGGTGGTTACCTTATCATGACCACTTTCCTCTCAGCTTTGCTACCTTTCCTGGGAAACTTCATGAGCCTTACTGGTGCTATCAGCACGATTCCACTCACATTCATACTCCCAAACCACATGTACCTTATCGCTAAGAAAGACAAGTTATCTAGCTTACAGAAGAGTTGGCATTGGCTAAATATTGTTGTCTTTGGATGCGTGTCAGTTGCTGCATTTGTAGCTGCCTTGAAGCTTACCGTTGTACAGACTCAAACTTATCATGTCTTTGCTGATCTGTAATTTCTTTTTTCTGTTTGGGTTAGTTAAAAGTGTTCCAAGATATATATTTCTTTGTTAGCAACTTTTATTTGGTATTTGTTAGAACAATGCAATATTGGTTGCATTTGTTCATTGATGATGATCTGATTCAAGCTCAAACATTGAATATATTAGCGGTCAGGTTTTGTTAACTTAATGCTACCAATCAGTTTTATCATTGCTGATATCTTTGTAGCATGCTAATCCACTACTGATATTGTTCAGGTTTGGTCTAAGCTTGTATGACTTCATAATACATCACTATGTGTTAATGCTAGCACCCAACATCTCCTTTCCAATACTTTTGTATTTTGGCACTGGATGATGCCTAGCGTTCTTGTTAAGGTTTCCCCATTGCCATTCCTATTTATATATTATGACATTGACAATCATTCATTGATTAAAACTTTTATCTAACTACAACTCTTCAAAACGACAAAAGGAATTGTATTTGTATAGACCAGTTCTCTAGAGTGCCGTAATTAGGGGGGTGGGGTCAAAGGAATCCAACAAACCACATCTTATTTGTTTGCACTTAATAAAGGTTTGAATCTTAAACATTTAGATTCAACTCATTTAAATTGTTTCTTGAGAAAAAAATGTTTGAGAAAATAAATAAATCGTTTTTTCTTGGGGTGGGTTATAATCTTAGTCTTGAAACAGTTTTTGGAAGAAGTTACCTTTTAGGTTTGGACAATAACTTTTATTGACATAGTGTTTAATTCCTAATTTATTTATTTTTGAATTTTTTTTTTATGCACATTCAGATATTAAAAAAAAACAATCTTAATGATTAAGTGTTCAGATCTAAAATCTCCATCTTAATATATATGTATTCAATTCTAACCTTAATCTTAATTCACATCTTAATATTCATATGTGTATTCAGATTCAAACGTCTTAATCTTAATGAAATCAGTGAGACCTAAATTGATAAATCAAATTAAATTGAGAAAAAAAAATTGACTAATGATGTGATTTAACTTAATTTGGTATTTTTTTTTTAATCATAATTTGTTTAGTTTGATTATGAACTAAAACAATTAAATCAAAACACTAAGGTTATATTTATAAAAAATTTATAAATATTTTATTATTTGCAATATTTATTATATAGTAATTTGTAAGTATGTGTTGAACTTTTTGTAATTCATGTTTCTTGATATGGTATTTCAAGTTTGATCTTACATTTTATGGTACAATCTGTCACGGACTTAGAGTTCTCACTAATGTTTTGTGCGGCACTTGACAACTTACTCACGAATCTCTCACGATCTTGTAAGCTCAAGTAAGCCCTTTGAAGCTAGATCGCTAAGAGAATGCAAAGAAAGACTAAGAAAGAACAAGAGAGCTTTTGGAATAAGGCTTTGTATTACTTGGAAGAAGGCTTTACAAGTTGTTTGGATGTTTGCTTCAAGCTTGGATGATTTACAAATGAGAGTCCCTCTATTTATACTACTTCCTAGGGGGCTAAAGTGTAAATACAAATTACTACACAAGTCCCTATATATTTACATTTTAGTCTTTATTCTAGAATTCTCTACAACTCTAGAATATTCCAAGGACTTTCCATGTTATTCCATAACCTTCCTTGGGAAATATCCATACTTCTCTAAAATATTCCACTAAGGACTATTCTTCTTTCAATGTAAGCCTTCCAAGGAAATATCTAGGGAGTTCTAGAATCTTCCACAAACCTCTACACAACTCTAGTTTCTTCCCTCTTTATATTCATGTTTTATTTTAATGGAAAAGTGGCGGGTCATGACAAATCAATCTTTATAGAGTTATAGCCCATGAACATCTAGTAACTCAAATAACACCCACATCAAATGAAAAAAAGGCATAGCATGACAACTATAGATTTTATTGACAATAAATAGCCCACTTAAATTTTTTTAGCAAAAACAAGATTTTTTAAAATATTTATGTGGCATTCAATAGCCACATTTTATTTTTTTTGAAAATTGATTTTTTTTCCTGATTTTCTCTCTCTATTTCCTAGCAGTTAGCTTGTTTGCTTGTATTGTTTCTTTTTTCTCTGTCCTTATAATTTGTCAACAAAAAAAAATAGTACTCCCTCCGTTTCACAAAGAATGACCTCCTTTCCTTTTTAGTCACTTTCAAAAAAATGACCTCTTTCCTTTTTTGGTAACATTTTACTTTTTGCTTTCCACGTGGCATGTTTAAGACCACAAGATTAAGGACAATTTTGTACATTTAACATAACTTTAATTTAGGACCACAAGATTCAAAAGTTTTCTTTAATTTCTTAAACTTCGTGCCAAGTCAAACCAGACCAATCTTTTTGAAACGGAGGGAGTACTATTTTTCAATTATCTCTTTCTTCCCTTTTTTCCCTCCATGTTTCAAGTTTAGGATTTCTATCTTCTTCTCTAAAATACTTCGATTAAAGATCAATCACAACAGTAACTCTTCACAATAAGTAACTCAAATCATACCAATTTTATATATATATATATTGATTGTCTGGGTTATTTTAAAAAAAGTTGAGATTTTCTACATTCTTTATCTTGTAGTTGGAAGCAAGATTTTTTCTTTTTACAAATTTTCGTATTTGTATTATAATTTTACAACGTTTTCTTCCCCCAAAAATTGCAACATTTCGTGATTTCTGAAATTGACGTTTTTTTTAATTTTTAATAATTAATTAATTAATATATATGACAATTTTTAAAAATATGAATTTCGTTGATTGAATTTGACAATGAATATTTATTTTGTCTCCAACAAATGTATCTAAATTTGTTAATGAATACAAGCTAACACATAACAATGTAAAATTATCTAAATTTGTTAATGAATTTTGTTGATTGCATCCCAAAATAGTAATGCAAGCAACTGTATACCTATGTAAAATTAGAAAGATATTAATGCAAACAAATGTATACCAATTTATAAATGAATATGGACGAATGTATCCAATACAAATGTATACCTATGTAAATTTGAAAGATATTAATGCAAATAAATGTATATCAATTTATTATGAATAGGAACAAATGTATCCAAAACAAATGTAAAATTAGAAAGATATTAATGCAAACAAATGTATACCAATTTATAAATGAATATGGATGAATGTATCCAACACAAATGTGTATATCAATGTAAAATTTGAAAGATATTAATGCAAATAAATATAAATGTATACCAATTTATAATGAATATGAACAAATGTATCCAATACAAATGTATGCCGATCTATTAGATGAATATGGATTAATGAATACCAATGCAAACAGATGTATACAAATTTGTTAAGTAAATATGGATTGAGTTCTAAGGCAAAATAATTGCCAGGTAATGAACTCATCGGAATACCTTTGAAATAAGAATAACCAAAAACAAAATATTATTTGCTAATTTTAAGAAAAGATATATTTCTAAACAATATTTTGCTAGTTTTAAGTGGAAATGGTTGGAAGATAGAATAGAGATGACATTAATTTTCTTTTATTATTTTAAAAAATACGAAATAATTTGAAAGGAGAGAGTTTTGAATAATCTTTTGCTAGTTTTAAGGAGAAATGGTTGGAAGTTAGAAGAGAAATGTAATTAATTTTCTTTTATAAATTTAAAAAATACGTAATAAATTGAAAGGAGAGAGATAATTCTAAATAATCTTTTGTTAGTTTTAAGGATTAATGGTTGGAAGTTAGAAGAGAGATGATATTAAATATTTTTTATTATTTTAAAAAAATAATAATTTAAAACATATCGATATGTTACTTTTATGCTAATATGTGCCAATTTTTATTTATTTATTAATTGCTAATTAATATTAGGTTATATGTTGCCAATCGTATGTAACACTTGTCTATCTGTGTCAATTCCTCAAATTTGTTCATTTTTATTCTCTCTCATCAATAGAGCTTGTTTTTATAAGTTTCTATTATCTTTATTGTTGGTGATATTATATTTTAGCATAGTAACATGACATATTTCACTTTCTTTTTTTTAGGGAAGGGTTGTATAATTATTGTAGCTTAATAGAATAAAAAAAATTGTACATGTTTTATGTTGTAGGGACCTTACCAAAAATGTTTTAAAAAAAATCGAACCAAGTTGAAAAACCTTGAAAAATCGTGATAGCTCGACTCTTGTTAATTTTTTGATTTATTGATGTAAAAAATTCGACATAGTTAGTTTGGTTAGATAAATGAAAAATTAAATCAAATCGACTTATGTACTTTTTTAAAAGAAAAAATGCTCAAATATGCCATCGAATTTTCAGAAAAGACTCATTTATGCTATCCGTTAAAAATTTGGCTCATCTATGTCATTGTTGTAAGAGAAAATGCTCATCCATGTCATTTTTTTAAGTCCAATTTTGCAAAATCATTTTTACATCCCAAACAATTTTTAACACTTTTCAATTGAAGTTTTTGAATCAAATGTACTCTTTTTACTTCTTCTTCCTTAAAAACACAAAGAACACATGAAGAACATAAACAACTCCCAAATCTTCAACATCTTCAATTCTTCACGAAATCATCTCTAATTTCGTCTATATCAATAATTTTATTTTATTTAAAAAAACCAAAATTCTAAAATCATTTGTAGAGTTTAAAAAATTCATCCATATTAAAAAATAATATTCCAAAAGAATGAAAAGCAGTTCCAAAATTTCAAAATTTTCCTTTGATTTGTGTTTTTGTAGTTATTTTTGACATTAGATCTTTGTTCCCTAGTATTTCTTTTGAGTCTATGTTCAAAATTTCAAATGATTTGAAGTTGTGGAGAAAAAATTCTACCATTAAAGAATGTTGAAGTTTTGAAACTCTGAAGATATTTCGATTGACTCTTGTTGAGTTAGGTTGAATTCAAACTCAAAAGATATTGAGTTTTGGTATCTAGCTCGGAGGGAAACGACTCTTGAAATTTGAGGTGATTTCTCGAAGAATTGAAAAGGTTTAAAATTTGGGAATTGTTAATATTCTTTATGTGTTCTTGGAGTTTTTAAGGAAGAAGAAGCAAAAGGAGTACATTTAATCCAAAAACTCCAATTAAAAAGTGTTAAAAATTATTTGGTATGTAAAAAATGGTTTTGCAATACCGGAGTAAAAAAATAGCATGTATGAGCCTTTTCTTTAACAACAATGGCATAGATGAGCCAAACTTTTAACGGATGACATATATGAGCCTTTTCTGTAAGTTTGATGAAAAATTTGAGTCTTTTCCCTTTTTTAAAAAATAAATTGTGATTCAGAGACCATTTTTAAGGGAAACTAACATAAACCTTACCAATTTAGAAGCTAATTATTAATTTGCACTTTAGTTTTGCATTATTACATATATTACAAGAATTTTAGTTGTCTAGATACGTTTAGATACATGTATCTGGAGATAAATGAGGTCAAAAATAAGTGTAATTTGTTTTAGATACATTGTATCCAAGTGGATTCGCATGCATTTGAGAAACATAACAAATCTCTCTTGCCTTCATAGCCTCTCCCCCATCTCGTTTGCCACTAGGGGTGGACTAAGAGTTGTCAAAAAGGTTTAGCCCAGCCCCACCAGGCCCAAGTCTCTCGGGCTAAGGAATTTGATGGGCTAGGGCAGGCTGATCCTTCATTCAAGAGGGTCTAAAAATGGCCAATACATCCCGACCCTAAAAGGATCGTAGGTTGGGGCAGGCTAGCCTTTTTTTTTCAAACTTAAAATTCTATAACATCAAGAAAATGAAAATATTTTCAAATCAAATATGACAAACAATGATGTTGTTTCAATAATTCTAGCAAAAATAATATTTTTTTAACAAATAAATAAATAAAGGAAATATGAAAAATAAACGTGTAAATTAAAGAACAATTATGCCTAACAACTTTAGTTATTTTAATTCAAATTAATTAAAGGAGAAACTATGTAATTGTACAAACATTTCAACCATATTTACTGATTCTCTCTATTATTTGAAATAATTACGGTTTATCTTACAAATTAATAATTTGTTACCAGATTTAAAGTCAGATACACCTAGATGCATATTTTTTCTACCAGATACAATTAGGAAGAGAGGTGAGCGAGATTTGTTTATGTATTCTACATATATGTATCTAGGATACCAAATACACGAGCGAGATAAAAGAGAGGCAGTGAGATAGTGGAGGCGAGCGAGCGAGATTTGTGTAGGTATCCTGAAAACATGTGAATCCACTTGGATAGAGTGTATCTAGAATAAATTACACCTAACTTTGAGCCCATGTATACTAAGATACATGTATTTGGACGCATTCAAATCACAAAAGATTTGTAGTATTGCAACATAGCGTGTATCTAAGTAATTGACTCCTAAACTAGTGAGATTTATGTAAGCTATCCTTAATTAAATAGTTTTGGCCCATAGACCGACCTTGGCTCGACCCCCGATCAAGCCTCAAGGGTCAAAGGCTTATAAGACTTAGTTTTAAATGGGCTTAAAAAATCTTATCTCAACCCTACCCCACTAACATGTTGGATTGGGTTGGCCCCATGTAAGGCTGGGCACCAGAACGGGTTGTACCGGTACCATTCCGGTTCATTCCGGTCCGGTAGTATTCGGAACGGGATGGGATACGTTGAACCGGTACACGGAACGGAACGGTACCATGATTTGGTACCGGTATACCGGTACCGGTTCATCCCAGTTCATTCCGGTTCCGTTCCGGTCCGGTCCGGTCCCGGTAAATCATTTTTAATTAAAATAAAAAAAAATATTTTTTTCATTATTTACTTTTATTAGCATTCTTTTTTGTTTATTTAATTTTTTAAAAATTACAAGCTTAAGTTATTTAACTTACAAGTTATAAGTATAACTTAATAACTTATAAACTTCAAAAGATTCAAATCTTTAAAACTTATAACATAACTACATAAGCTGAAAAACTAAAAAAAAAAGTTTATTAAACTTAACTTACAAACTTATATACGTAAAAATTAAAAAAAATATCTTTAAAATAAACTTAAGTAAAATTATTATAAATTTTAAAACTTAAATACTATAAACGAATATAACTTAGAAAAATAAAATAAACATTCGTATTTTCGTAGTTCAAAATAACTCAAAAAAAATAATTATTTTTTGAAATAGCTATATGTGCCGTCCCGTTTATCCCATCCCGTTCCGTTCCGGTCCATTCCGGTCCATCCCGGTTCTATCCCGGTATATAGTGGGACGGGACAGAACTGAGCCTCCATCCCGGTAGTTCCGATCCGGTTCATCCCGGTACCGGTCAACAACCCGGTCAAACCGTCCCGTTCCGATCCGGTACCGGTTTGTTCTGGTCCGGTGGTCCCATTCCAGTCCGGTGCCCAGCCTTAGCCCCATGAGCTAAACCCATTTTGACTACTTTAGGCAGACCCATGTACAGTATAACGAGTGCTCGAGCACCCATTAACCCTGATGTAAATTCATATATATACAAAAAACTTCTAACATGGTTATATTAAAGCATTAGCACCTAGTGATTGAAAAGCTTGTTGGGTGCTTTGGTTGGATAGTTGATTTAAGGCTCTTCTTTGGAGATGATCGTGAGTTCGAAACCTAGTTACTGCAAATTTTTATGGCTAATATTATCTTTTTCTCCTCTATAGTCAAATAAGTATAAGTCTCAAGTCTTTGTTTTTCAAATAGAACAAAGCATAAAAGAAGAACTAGAGGGCCCACCAAAATGATAAGCAGACTGGGCTCGAAACCTACATAAAAACCAACCCAACCTAACATTTCTACAATACACAACTCACAAGGCTTAATAATCATAGTCCAATAGCCACAATTCAACAACCAACACGTATCAAGTAAGTCAATCTTAATGTCGAGTAAATAAATTACACGTAACAAGTACATCAATCACAGTTAACAAGTAAGTCAAACATAAGCATCAAAATGCATCAAATCACAATAATCAATCTCTAGTTGGAACCATTTCCCATCAGCTTCATATCAAATCACTAGTCGAAACCATTTCTCATCGGCTTTATACCATTTCACTAGCCAGAACCATTCTCATCGGCTTTATATCATTTCACTAGCCAGAACCATTTTCCATCAGATTTATATCATTTCTCTAGCCAGAACCATTTCTCATCAGCTTTATATCATTTCTCTAGCCAAAATTATTTTCCATCAACTTTATATCACTAGCCGAAATCATTTCTCACCGACTTTATATCACATATCTTACCACAGTGTACAACAATCAATGCACATAAGAAAATTCAAACCATAAGGAGGAGACAACAATTCAAGCAATTCAAGTCCACAATCATGCTATCAAAGTATTTCATCAATCAATCTATAAGGGTCACAACAAGGTAATTCACAAGAATTATGATAAAAACATATCCTTTTCATTTCAACCTAATTTTATTCATTAAGATTTATCAAGTGGAACAATTAATCCTTCACCTCATTCTCATTACTCTCAACACACAATAAAGGGAATAAACGAATTCTACTCTAATACAAGGTCCAGGAGATCATTTGTCTTAACTCAACCAACTAGTCACTCCAAGACTTGGTTCCTCTCCATCCGACCAAAGTCCAAATCCACACAATCTATATCAATCAAGGATTCAATTATTTTTCAACTAGTATGCTTCCATTGAGTATTTTACATACAGTTTGAGTAGAGTATTTTGATATTAAATGGATTAATTCTATTTAAAAGCTTAATTTTGCTTCAGTTAGTCTTCTGCTAAGTAGTCAGGCATGTCAAGGGTTCACTTGGGGATCAACAATAGTTCTCAAGTGTCGACCACGTCCAGGGTGTAGGCTCGGGGGGTGACGAGCTCTCTCTAGCTTCTTGTTAGAATTTCAGTCCGATTTATGAATTATGAGGACCCTTATTTATAGTTGTGGAATAGAAGAGTTGTGATAAGGACATGCTTTCGTTCGACCAATCAAATTTAAGTGACATGACATATTGAACTTTAGCAAAAGTGGGCATGATTCTATTGACTTCTTTATTTGACTTGACATGCCACATCATTTGACACGTGACATCAAATTGAGCCTCTAAGTTGATATGACATTGGACTTAGCAAATTGGGCTCATCTATTATAACCCCAATCCATTAATCTGGACTTTAATTAAATCAATATTTATTAGACTTAAATAATCAATCCATTTATATTAAGGAAAAATTAACTAAGCAAACAAATACTTCTTAATTATTTAACATAGCTAGTTATAGTTAGAAAATATTATTGATCACAACTAACATTTAATACTATTTACGTGGGGCCACATTTTTGGTTTTGTATATCTAAAATACATTATATTACCATATTTTTTATTTCTCCCGATTATACAAAGTAAACTTTCTTTCTCTTCATAATCTTTTTATTGATTTTGCTTCTCAATTCACTCAACCACAATTAGATTTCAAATTTCAAAAAAATTTGTGTTTCCCTCTCAAATCATCCACCACCATCCAACATAGTAGTTCTTCTTCTTCTTCTTCTTCATTCACACCCAGCGAGTAACACGAACCACCAACCCATAAACCACCAGTCACTACAACAAACCAAACCACCACCACCACAAACTTCCGTCCCTACCACCTTTGTTTCTCTCCTTCGCTACTGTTAACCACCAAGAATCCCTTTTCTAGTGAAATCCATCACAAACCAGTGAGCTTTAATTCACATAAACCCAGATGAAGCAACTCTGGTAGACTTGATCTTCGACGAACAATAATAACACCATCTCTGACGAGTTGGCCCCATCAAAACCCCAACATTGAATGAACTAGGTTTAAAAACATTTGTACGAGAAGATGATGAATCTGGGTCAATGGTACAAGATCATAGAGAAGAAATTAAGGTATTTGATGCAATTTATTTTGTATATTTTTGTGATTTATATTACTATCAATACATTTCACATTATCTTGAATAGGATTCTATGACTTTGGTATATCAATGTTTATTGCAATTTTTTTATACTTTTTAGACCTTATTTGTATATTTTCAACAATTATATACAATTACTTCTTTTGTATTTGTATATTATCAGCAAGTATACGGTTCAACTATTATATGTATAATGTCAGTATTATTAAGGTATTTGTATAATTTATTTTGTATATTTTTTGTGATTTGTATTTCTATCAATACATTTCACAATATGTTGTATACAATTCTATGAATTTAGCATAACAATGTTATTGAGGCTTTCTTACCTTTTTAGTCCATTATTGCCATATTTGTATATTTTCAACAATTATAGATACATTCCAACTATTTATATATATATATTCAGTCAACTTTTGATATGTTTATTTAGGAAGTTAAATTTATCTTTCTTTGTTTGGTAAAAGTCATATTTGGTAAGAAATTTTAATCAGATACAATAATCATGATTTGTGGGATTTTTTTTTTGGAACCCCAGGATAACCGCAACCTCTACAACCTTTGCCACAGTCTCTGCCCTTCGGGTGAGCACTTTGTGCGCACTAGGTAAACCCCCCACTGTGTAATAGCCTGCAAACCACACATGAGATGTAAACCACACTAAGCAAGCCCTATGCGACATGCTCGACTCAGAAGGCATCGAGGGGGGGATCGATCTCGAGTCATCCGCGTGGATAACCACCCTCCAAATCAACTGAGCGACCCCAAAGGACATTTTTCTTTTTAATAACACAAATTTTCGCCTCATTAATTAAGTTAAGAGTCAAATTTGTATTAAAAAAAATTCAACCAAAATATACAATAGCTACGCTACATAATCAAGCAAACTGTAAGGCTGATTATGTTTCAACTCTTAGCTATTTATGAAATTTTACCTTTATATTAATCCATAATATTCATTTGGATTAATATGACCATGAATTTAATATAATTCAAATTATTTTATAAATTTATATTTAATAACTTTTAAATGATTACAAATGTCAGGTATCATAATTTTGATTTATTCGTATGAAGTGTTGAATTTAATCATTCATCATATGTTTATGACACTGTTATTTTTGCCTCAACAAGAAAATTTCTTTTAAGATAACCATGAATACTTTGAAAGAAGGAAAAAGAGTTTGATATACCCCTCAACTTTGTTATTTAGAACTGATATAAACAGACTCATATACACCTCTAATGTTCTACAAATGACTCACATATACCATTTTTTTCTCTAACAGAAGTGAAAATATTAATTTTAATTTAAGTTTTTAAATTATTTTTAAAAAAATAATATATAATCCATATGGGGTATATTTGATCCTCCTCACACGTATTTTTTTTACATTTTGTTTCAACGACTAATTTAAATTTCTTATATTGATGGTCAAATTTTATTTATGTTTCATTAATTTTCTTGTAAAATTTATTATAGATGCCCCAAATTATTTGTTTTTACAAATACAAAAATTAAATTGCAATATAGCCGAAAAACCTAGTTATAATTTTTTTTTCTTTACACTAAAGAATGAAAGAAAAAAAAGAATAAGAAACTAAAAAAATGATAATCAAAGAAGTCAAAAAATAATTTATGTATGAAAATGATAAAAATATACCTTGAACTTTGCTAGAAGGATCATATATACTCTTACATGATTTTTAAAAGAATTAAAAGTCAAAAAATAAGTTTAAAACTAATAGTTTTCACTTCCGTTAGATAAAAGGTGTATGTGAGCTCCTTTTGTAATGCTAGGGGTATATGTGAGCAATTTGTATAACGGTAAGGGTATACATGAGTTATTTGTATAATAGTAAAGATATATATGCGTCATTTTTATAACAAGAGTATCAATTCTAAATAACAAAATTAAGGAGTATATCAGACTCTTTTCCCCGAAAAAATATGAGTAAGTGTCGGGACAACCAATAAATATGGAGAAAAGTTCCTTCTCTATGTATAGAAATGTTTTTGTAATGTATGCTCAAGAAGTCTAATTTTGACATAGATACATTTCCCTTAAAGTACCTTGGTGTCTCAAATTTTATTTATGTCTAACTAATTTTCTTGTAACATTATGCTTGCTGATTTTTCTATTGATTTTATTCATAAACAAATTGAGTGAAAGTGGAATAAAATAACGATGTGTGGATAATGATGTGTCATACACATCAGTGCGATTGAGAGACACTCATGCTTAGAGGGGCTTAAAATAACGTGTTTTAATAACTTTAAGTGTTCGGTTGATAAAGTTAAGAGTAGAAGGGTCTAAGTGACAAACAGAGCAAAGTACGAGGATCTCCCAGGTCATTCCGCTTTTTATTTATATGTAAAATTGTCATATCAGGTGTATCCTAATAATAAGTGGTTGGATCGATTTTTTTCAAAAGGTGCTTGGGAGGTGACAAGGAACAATAAGAAGTCTTGGTACTTCATTAAAATGTGGCTGAAAAGATTACCTTTTAAATTCTCATTCTGATTAATGTGGAAAGTTTCAAAGGAAAAAAGATTTATCTTTTCCAAACGTGTCACAGCCCAGACCATCGTGATTGACACTGACCCTCCGGTGGGAGAACCACTACTACAACCCAAACCAAGCAACTAAACCAAAAACTAAAACATTTAAGTTACTAAAGCAAGTTAAATAGCTAAAGACTGAAGTTCCCATAAACTTCCAAAAGATCTAACAACTAAACAATGCGGAAAATACACCTAGAACCTAAAAGTCAATGTACCAAAACTCTAACAATGAACAAAAGTCTAAACAAGAAGGGTTACAACCCCAACTAATGAACTAATAACCAACTAGAAAATCTACGTCCGAAATGTGGACATAGACAGAAAGAGAACTCATGGCAGCCTCGAAGAATTGACTCACCCTTGAATTCGATCGGCGATCACTGATCTTCTAAGCGAGGTCTATCAATAGCCGTCTAAAGATGCCCTGTACTCAACAAAGAAAGAGCAAGTGCAGTATCAGTACACAACCACAGTGTACTGATAGGATCACACAACTATTCCACTAAGTGTAACATACATAAGTAATTACAACAATATAATCACATGCATATAT
Source organism: Solanum verrucosum (assembly GCF_900185275.1). Classification (NCBI taxonomy): domain Eukaryota; kingdom Viridiplantae; phylum Streptophyta; class Magnoliopsida; order Solanales; family Solanaceae; genus Solanum; species Solanum verrucosum. Next base: position 2,141,725 of record NW_026020441.1, read on the forward strand.
CGAACATATACATATTATCAATAATTACGAATAAGGTACAGTTCACATTTCTCAAGATAAACAATTATGTCAACTAACTCATTGGTACTCTCATGGAACCCAAACTCAAACAGTTAGAATACCGGAACGTGGTACCCGATCCAATGTTTATGCCGAAACGTGGCAACCGATCCCATGATTATGCCGGAACGTGGCAACCGATGCAAGTTAGTGTGTCGGAACGCAACACCCGATCCATTCAACAAGCCACAATCACAATCACAAGTGCATTCTCATAATCATACAATCAAGTCATGATTCATGGCATTCATCAATCATATATCCTCATTTACAACAAGTGTGATCAATAATGCAACATCTGCATACATACATGTATCATAATGAAGCAAGACAAATATACATCACATAATCATAAAATCACAACCATCACCTACCTCGAAACAAGCTTGAAACCCTAAGAAACTTGATTCTTCCCTTTCCGGATTCATTCCGCTTGTTCTTGGTCTACAAACAATCAATATAATACGGGAATCAATAAACAATCACTAATTACCCGGAATAGTAACAATTCTAACAACCCTAGATCAAACCATTGATCCCAATATCCCAATTAGGGTTGTTTTCAACATAAATTCCAGATCAAAAGCCCTCCCCCATCGATAATTAATTACCATTAGATTACGTTTTATGGATTGAAAAACGGATTCGGGGAGTGAAAATCTTACCTTTAGCCTCATGAATGGTGGAAAACTGTTAAGAAAAGCTCTGGGTTTGTTCCTTAGCTCTCAAATTCAAAAATTGCAGAATAAAAAGTTTTTGTGGTTTATTTACAACTTTAAGTTGCGTCTGGTCCGCCACAATGGTCCTCACCCCGCCCTGGCGACAGAAATCACCGCGAAAGCGGCTTGCCCGAAATAATGAGCTATTTTAATAATTTCATTACCCCCATTTCACAACACACCTTCAACCAACGACACTCAGGAACTACACGTTCACGCTAAGATCAATTTCGGGCGTTCTATTCGCCCGAATCCGTAAAGTCGTACGAGTTCCTTAACGACTTATCTATCTACTCATGTAATCAAAATCATAATTAAATCATCCGATTGCTACCAGATTTCCCTACACCTTAATGACTTCGATTTCGTCCAAATCTAGACTAGGTTGGGAAATCCCAAGTTACTACAAAAAAGTTTTTCGACCCAAAATCTTTCCCCGTTAGCTTTCCTATAACGACGGAACCCGATCGTTACAAAACGTTTGCATCAATCTTTTTTCTTTTTCTGGATGATAACGTATGTTTGCAACCATCTAGAAACATTGCGACTTTTCTTAAACAAGTCTGGTCCCACTTAAAATATGCCATTTTGCAACATAAGTTCTTTAAGCACGGCTCTATTTATCATATTTAGGGAAAAGACTCAAGATTCAATCCAATTTTTAGAAAAGGTTCATTGTTAAAAGTTTAATTTATCTATGTCATTATTATTAAAGAAAAAATATATTCATGCCATTTTTTTAACTTCGATTTTGGAAAATCAATTTTTACACCCAAACAAGATTTAACACTTTTCAATTGGTGTTTTTGGATCAAATATACAGTTTTTTGCTTCTACTTCCTTAAGAACACCATTAACACATAAAGAACATTAACAATTACCAAATTTTTAACATCTTCCATTCTTCACGAAATCATCATCAAATACCAGTGTGATAAATTATAAAAAGAAACTATGTTAATTAATTTGTTTTAGGAGCGGGTTAAAATTATATAAATATTAAGACTATATTATTTATAAAAAAATTAATCTATACATAATTAACTTTCAAATCAACATCGATTAAATTATTAGAAGAAAAATGATAAGGGTGACAAGCAATTTGTAAAACTTGCCTTAGAAACACGAAGAGATGTATTTACATTTGGGGAATTTTCAATTGTGTCTACAATTTTCTTTTGTGCATCTTATCCATACTTATAGCTTTAGTTTATTTACATCAGAAAATAATCAAGTTGTATCTAAAGTTAGTTATAGGGGAGAGGGGATTGATGTCATTTATGATTTTTTTAATTCTTTTTTTTTAATTTTATAGATTCTTTTTAAGAGATTTGCATTTACATCTATGAAATCTTCATTTATACACAAAAAAAAAACAAAAAAAAACTTATTTTTTTCTATTGAAATTGTATGTGATCAAGAGAATTTCATTTTTGGCCGGCTATGGGGCTTTAACTTTAATTTGTTTATTGGTGATTGATAAAATGTTAGTTAAAAAAAACTTACAATTAAAGTGTAACATTTCAAAAATTTCTAAGCTAAGGTCTGAACCATTCTTCATTTGCGTGTAAGGTCGTACTGGGTGATTCTTAAATTGTTCTTATGTGTTAAGGTCAATTCTATAGTGCATGAATGGATTTAGATATTAATTAAGGTCACTAGAATCCCCTATCACAAAATTGAGTTTGAAAGCTTCCTTACCAATTAAGTTTTGATATAAGATTCTACTTAAGACAACTTCAAACGATCAATTCTCTCAGAACATAATGAATTAGGTGGCTCGTGGCATATCAAATTAAAGGTCTATGCGTCATGCCACCAAGTTTGCCTCATCTAGATTTTGAAATAAAAGGTTATGACTGTTTTACCAAAGACTACCACAGTAGAGTTTTCTGAGTCAGTGACCTATGAATCACTTCTACGGGCCATAGAAGTCTCTACGACCGTTACTATTCACTCGTGGAAAAAATACTAAAAATCAACATTTTGGGTTTATTTCCTACGAACCCATTTATGGATAATAGAAACTTTTACGGGTCGTAGTTTGGGCCCGTAGAATGAACTTCTGAGTCATAAAATTTCAATATGAATTTCATGGATGGGATCTGTGGTCCGTAGATCAAACCACAAACTGTAGATGGTCCCGTGAAGGTTTTCGATGACTTTTTAGGAGGGATATAGTTCAATCTTTTCACACCCCTTCTAAGCCCTACGTTTTCACACTTAAATAAGGTTCTAAACAATATTAATCGATCATAATACTCACATTAACACTTCCAAGTCTTAGAGTAATTAAGGATTCAAGAAAAGAAAGGTAGGTTTTTCAAGCGTTCTTTAAGTTTCATCAAGAACTTTGTTCTTCCAAGTATGTAAGACTAATCATAGTAATGAACGTTTGTCCTCACGCCCTACATCTAATTTCAGTCGGTAAGAGTTCAGTTCAGTATTCTACCCAAAGTTTTCATGTTATTCTAGATAGGAATTGTGTTCTTATTCCGTATTCTGATTTCTTAATTATGAATTACAATATTTTATGCATTGAGATTTGTGAGTTGTTGTTCATGCTTGTATTTTCACATGAAACTATTTTTATTGAGATTTTTTTTCTTTCTAAAAGTCATATTTTTTAAGGTTTCTATTTGAGTTTTGCCTATACATTGATTTCAGACTTGAAAGGTAAGTCCATGAACATTCTTTCCAAATGCATAATTTGAAAAGGGTCTTTAAACGGACATAAGTAATTTCATATGTATTTTTATAAAAAAATATGTATTATTTGGCAACTGAGAAGAAAGGAGCATAATTGATTCTTTTTCTAAAAAACATTTCAGTAAAGTAAAGTGAAGTAAAGCTATAAGTTCTTTAAAAGAGGACTATTGAGCACAATGATATTGATTATTTTGAAAGTTGTATCGAGCACCGAACTGAGTACGAGTTTATTTTTAATTCAAAGTCTCATAAACTATATAGTCAGTGTAAGATAGGATCGTACCGACTTTCGGGCGACTCCTAACCGCCTCTTTGTAAGACATATTGGATGGATTCATAGTTATAGTTAGTATCATATAGCGCGACAAAGTATAGGATGACCCTGATAACGTGGATGGAATATTGTATCATCGCTAGGCTCATAGTGATAGTTGTCGGTTAGAAAAGCTCCCCAACAGAGTAAAGTTTATCATTGCATATCTTATTGTAAAGGTACAAATGGTTTTCACTACTTGTTCATATCTTGTTTCACTTGAGTTATATTTCGTCATCATTTCAGTTATTATTTTATTCAGTCATATTACATATTGTACATTCAGTGTACTGATGTTATTCAACATGTATCATCTCATGATGCTGATATAGGTCTTCAAGATCATCAACAAGTGCTCCGTTGAGATGTACTCCACTTTTCGATAGCTTTTGGTGAGACCTTCTAGCTTCCGGAGGACTCTAGTTGATTATTTAGTTTTAGTATTGCTTTCTTTTGAGGTGTTGTGTGTCTTGTTCCACAATATTTTAGAGGTTTCATGGATAGACAGAGTTAGACAGTTTCCAATATTTGTATCAAATGTTTTATTGAAACTGATCCTTTATGTCAAATATTTCCAGACAATGATTTAAATGCTCATTTATTAAAACTTCTATGTATTCCATAGAGTCATGTAAATCATAATTAGCCAGGTCAAGGATTCGTTTGGGATTAACAATGGTCTCTGATTGTCGGTAATGTCCAAGGTATAGGCTGGAGCCTCACATAAAGTATTTAGGGAAAACAAAAACAGAAACAAACTGCTATTTATAAGTTATATTGGACCATTCAAAAATCCAATTTCATGCTTGAAATAATATGTTAAAAACTAAACACTATGAAAAAAGTTTAAGAAGCATTTATAAATTATATTATAATAGATATTTTTTATAATTTGTATACACATAATGTCATATTAATTTGGTTAGATTTTACTTTTTTAATTAACAACATACCAAATCAATTATAATCGTTCAGTGAGGGGTTTCCCTAGCAAACCAAATCATTTATCGAGCTGAATTTGACTTGAAATATCAGTTTAGTGTGATTTGTCGAATTTCTTGGTAATATCTAGGGGTGTACAAAATCGAACCGAAAATTGAACTAAATCACAAATTGAGTCAAACTGGAAAAAAAAAACCCGACTAGTGGTTTGGTTTGACTTGGTTTGGTATTGGAAAAAAAAACCGACTATATTTGGGTTGGTTTGGTTTTAACTAAAAAAAATCAACCCGAGACCAAATCAACCCGACATTATATATGTAATTTTAAAATTTTATTTTATACATAAAGATATTTACTTTGATATATTTTTAAAAATTTCTTATACTATTTCATAGTTTTTATCTTTTAATGTATTATTTCAAGTTTAAAACTTAGAATTCAGAATGGTCCAATAAAGATTATAGATCATAAATGTTGATAATTATAATAAAACTTAAATCGAAATCAAATTAATACTAATGCAAAAAGAAAATCAATGCAACACTAAGAATGACAATAATATTGAATATTTGTTCTTTAGTTTTACATTGATTTACACAATTAAAATACATAATCTAATTTGAATTTTCCTTAAATATTTAGTAATGTAACTAATACTTATTAAGCTTATTTTAGCATGATTTAGTACTTTTAAATTATGATCATTTTCATTATGACTTTGCAATATTTATTTTATATGATGATTTCATTATTATTTTTTATTGAATATTTTAGTGTCATCAGTACTCATCTCATATTTTGTGTTATTTTCTTAAGAAACACCTTAGATAATTGTATTTTGGTTGGACTAAAGAAATATTTGGAGCACAAGTTAATTATATGTTTGTATGCAAACTTTACCGAAAAAATCCAAAAATATGGAAAAATCCAAGGTTTATTAGTTTGGTTTGATTTATAAATTTAAAAATTCAACACAATGGTTTGATATTTGAAAAATCCGAACCAACCCGAGGTTGAAAAACCCGAAAAAATCTGAATTTTATTAGTTTGATTTGGTTTATAAATTTAAAATTTTTACACAAATGGTTTGGTTTGATATTTGAAAAACCCGAACCAACCCGGTCATGTACACCCATAGTAATACCTTCTGTCGAAATCAATTCTTGACGGGAGTGTCAAGGCAACAATGATGTAATATGATCAGTCGAATACCTTCTGTCGAAAAATTATGTTATATAGTTTAAATATTATTTAAAATGAATAAATAATTAATCATGTACACCCCTAACATTATTGAGACCTGAGAGTGATAACTAAACGGTCAAGGATGTTCAAACTTCCCAGATACTGCAGGTTTGATTCCCGTAATTAATTTATCATTTGAAATACTATTTCCCTACTTTATATTTTTTATTATTTTTTTGAATAGAATAACTTTTATATATAATTATTAAAGGCCTTCTGATTTATAGTTGCAAGAACTCCAAAATTTTGAGTAAGAGAACCAAAATTTTGCTATTTAAAAAAGAGAATTATTTTATTGTTTTTCTCATTAAAATATTGCTCATTTACAGGCATCATAAAATTAGATGCAAAGTAAAGACACTTCTTTAAAAATTATTGTTTGTGATTATTTTGATGATAATTACATAGCGGCCTTGATAATTTTACATCTTTCTTGTGTCATGATTTTTGTATTGTAATTATTTTTCTGATTAGATCGAGTAACTAGATATTCTATTTGAAGTTTCAACATGGAAATATTTTTCTTAAATATCGAATAATTAAAGTTTTATATTAAATTTTATCACGGATAATGAATTCTTTGATGCTTTCGTAATATATTTTGTAAATAGAAATATCTTTTTTTTTATTTTATAAATTTTGTGGCCTAAATAGAAATGTCTAATATTATTTCTAACGAGATAATTATTAACATATTCAAATATATCAAGTACCCTCACGCATGATTCAAATAATATATTCTATTATGCTTGCGAAAAAACATTATTTTGTTTTCAATTTTATGTTATCTTGGTTTATACTGTTGTTAGTTCTATAACAAATATTTTTTTATGATTTAATTACATTTTTAAGTTGCATTCATACATCTATTTTTTTATTTGTCTTTCAAAAGTTTAACGCCCTTAACAAAAATCTTGGCCTTGCCACTACTTAATAGGAGTATGTATTGGTTGGTTTGGTTCAATTTTTTGTATCATCGATTTATTAAATTTTTCAATATGCTAAATAAATAATCAAATTAATAAGATATTTTATCGGTTTTCAATTTCGATTGAACTTATAAGAAAATACTTATAAAACAAATATATGATTTCTTCATTAATTTGATGCGACAGGATAATAATGTAACATTACGGGTGTGTTTGGTCCAATTTTCTCATGTTTGGTTGGGTTAAATGTTTTGGAAAATGTTTTCTAAATCAACTCATTTTCCTCAAATTCAAGGAAAATGACTTCCCTTCAAAACTTAAGCAAAATATTTTCCAAAACTCTCTTCTAACTTCAAATTACAAGTAATTTTTTGTTGAAAAAATCAATTTATTTTGTCCCTATCCTCAAACCAGCCCCCCAACCACCCCCAAAAAAGAAAAAAAAATTTAAAGCTTGTTTTTAAATTCAATTTTTTTACCCCACCCTCACCCCTACCCCTACCCCCACCCCCTCCCAAAAAAATATCAAAAATTGTTTTTAAAAGAAATTTCTAATTTCAAATTTTTATTTTTTTTACCCCCCACCCACTACCCTCCCCCCCATCAGCCCCCCTATCAACCCCCCTATCAGCCCCCCAACCCCCTTCAAAAAGAATAAAATTTAAGTTTGTTTTTAAAAAATATTTTCAACTTCCAAAATTTCATTTTTTCACCCTACCCTTGACCTCTCCACCCATCTCCTACCCAGCCCCCCCCCCCCACCCCTACGAGCCCCCCACCCCCAAAAAAATTTAAGTTTGTTTTTAAAAAATATTTTCAATTTCAAAATTTCATTGTTTCATCCCTACCCTCAATCCCCCACCCACCCACCCCTACCAGCCCCCTACCCCCCCCTCCCCCCCTCAAAAAATGATTTAAGTTTGTTTTTAAAAAATATTTTCAATTTTAAAATTTCATTTTTTCACCCCTACCCTCGACCCCCCACATAAGATATAGAAGGAAAAATATGAGAAAATTCAATAAATAAAGAAAAATCCACCCACCCCACCCCCCACCAGCCCTAAAAAATAATTTTAAGTTTGTTTTTCAAAAATATTTTCAATTTCATAATTTCATTTTTTTCATCCCTACCCACCCACCCCCTACCAGCACCCCCCACCCCCAAAAAAAAATTTATGTTTGGTTTTAAAATATATTTTCAACTTCAAAAATTTATTTTTTCACCCCAACCCTCGACCCCCCCCCCACCCACCCTGTACTAGCCCCCACCCCCCAAAAAAGATTTAAGTTTGTTTTTAAAAATTATTTTCAACTTCAAAATTTCAATTTTTCACCACTAATCTCGACCCCCCCCTCACCCACCCCCCCTCCACTCCCCCAAAAAAAATTTAAGTTTGTTTTTAAAAAATATTTTCAATTTCAAAAATTATTTTCTACTCTAGTAAAAATAAAAGATATTTCTTAAAAATAATTTTCATTCATAAATCAAACAATAAAAATCTTTTCCGAAAAATATTTTCTACTCAGCAACCAAACATGAGAAAATAAGTCAAAAATCAACTTGTTTCTAAGAAAACATTTTCCATGGAAAACTTTTTCCTTCATACCAAACACACCCTACATAATGCTCATAAAAATAGAAATAGTAGTAACTAACATGAAAAGAACTATACAAGTACAACACAAATAAAAGAGTTATGACAATAATGTGAATTAAAAGCTAAAGGACAACGGTAATAACCAGTAAGTTATTAATATTAATATTGGCAAAAGTACTCATTACCCCCCCAAACTTGAAACTTTTTATTCGGTGTACACCTAAACTAAATTCCGTTTTAATTACCCCCCCCCCCCTCGAACTTGTTTATTCCTCCGTCGCGTACACCTTTATTGTCTGATCACTCCAATCGTGTCTACATATGCATGACACCTAGATAAATATTAGCCACTTGGATAAATATTAGCCACCTAGATAATTAAATGTCAAACCTTCTCACCTACTCCAAAACTTCCGGTCTAAGCTTCTCACTAAGCTCTAAACCTCTCACTAAGATCTAACAAAGGGTAAGAAGTATAATCGACGGACGACGACATATTTCAAAACTTTTGGCTCTCTAAGAAGTGTAATCAACGGAGTAAAGGGTAGATTTCGCGGAACTCTTTCTGGATTTGGGTCAGTTGCAGTTCTTAGACGTGAAGGCTTCCTCGATTTCGTGAAGTATTTGGTCGATTGGTCGATTTTCTTTTGATCTTGTCTGAAATTGTTACCAAGTAAGTGATTATCCACTCTTATGATGTGTTATTGTTTGTTTCCTTTACTTTTTCATTTATATTTTTCCCTATTTTTCGTTTAAGGTTTCGCCGTAATTTGACTAGGGTTTCGGCATAGTTTTCGATTGAGTTTCCGATTAGGGGTTTGATAGTTTTCAACTAGAATTTTCACTTAATGAATGTATTATTATGCAGTTGTTCAGCTTATGCATGCATGAGTATTAGGGTTTCTGGTAATTAGTTCAAAAAATTAGGGCTTTTTAGTAAAATAAGATTCTAGGGTTTTTATTTCAATATTCTATTTTGGTATTGTTAAATGGTGGGGTATTTTGTAATTCCCTTATGTATATTTGTATGATGTTGAGTATATGGCTACTAAGTATCAATTATATTTTTGTACTGTTTATTATAATTTCCTTGTATAATTGTATGCTTATGAGTTAAATTTTGTTTTGTTTCTTCTGTTTTGGTGTTGTTGTCTATGTTTTGGTGTTGTTGCCTCTGTTTTGGTGTTATTGTATATTTTTTAGTGTTGTTGCCTCTGTTTTGTTGTTGTTGCATATGTTTTGTTGTTGTTGCCTTGTACAAAATGTTGATTGTTATTGTGCTTATAGGTTGACACTATGGCTACTAAGTACCTCAATTTAAGGTTCAAATTTGGGGGTATCTTGGTGAGTGAGGTAGGTCCAGTATATGTTGGGGGTAAGACTGAATATGTAGAGAATGTGGATGAAGATCATTTGTCAATTTCCGAACTTGCAGATTATGCTACGTCTTTTGGGATTAGTAAGTTAGGAAAAACTTATGCTAAGTCTCTAGGGGGTGATATGGTGGAATTGAAAAATGACATGGACATTTGTAACATTGCATTATTTATGCATAATGGGGACACAATAGATATTTATGTGTGTGATGACACTATTTTAGAGGATGTGGGTCTCAGTGAAGTTCAAATTAGTCAATCTTTAAGTTAAGTGGTTGAGTCTTTTAATGCACATGGGAAATCTAATGGTTCTTTAACTGCATAGCAAAAAAAAATCTCAGATTTAGGGTTAGGTTCCTCTTCTTCCTTTCCATCTAGTGAAAGAGTTGAGAATGATGGGGTTGCAAGGGTTCAACAAGAAACTGATGATGATTATTCTTCAATAGATTGGACTGATATTGAAGAAGAAGGTGAACCTACTGTCCAACAAGGAACTAAACCTTCTATTCAAGAAGAAGTTGACCAAGTGCCCAAGAAAGTGCAGAGGAAGACATAGACAGTGATTCCATTTGTTCCAACCAGTCTATTGACTATGGAAGTGATGTGCATGAGGAGTTGAGGATTGTTAAGAAAGATGTAAGAGAGTTTAAAGAAAGTAGGAGGAGAAAGAAGAAGGAAAAAAACAAAAGGTTTTTTAGGTGAAGTTGGACTTGATGAAGGGTATGAGGATATTGAAAAAGGCAAAAAAAAATTCAAGGGTAAGCTAACAGAGGATGAGTCATACTATGACAGTTCTGATTGTGATAGTTTTCAAAGTGATGAAGAAGAACCTGTTTTTGATAATGAACTTGAAGGAGGGAGTTTAAGGGGGAGAAAGAAGAGTAATAGAGTGATATATGATTCTACCTGTGATGTTGTAATATGGCAGTGTGGTTTGGTATTTGAAAGTGTAAAGGAATTTAGAGAGGCAGTTACAAAATATGCTGTAAAAAAAGGAGTTGAGTTAGACAAGTATGCGAATGAGAGTACTATAGTTAGAGTCAAGTGTAAAAGTGGTTGTCCATGGCTGTTGTATGCAAGCAAGAAAGGGATGAGTGAGAACTTCACTATCAAGACATACAACCCAAGGCACAGATGTACCAGGACCATCAATAATATTTTGTGTAATTCAAAATTTTTATGTAAGTATCTGAAAGATAGGATTATTTCTCAACCTAGTATAAAAGGGTGGGAAATACAAGATTTGGTGAGGAAAGAGTTGAATGTTCATGTAGGCAAGACAGTTTGTTTAAAAACAAGAACAAATATTTTAAAGGAAATTATAGGGGATCATGTGGCAGAATTTAACAAAATCCTAGACTACAGTGTTACTCCAAACAAATCCTGGTAGCACTTGTGTTATGAAGCATAAAGATTCAGAATCAGAAAATGGGATGAAATATTTTCACTCTTTTTATATATGTTTTGATGCTATGAAAAAGGATTTCCAACAAGGATGTAGAAGATGTTCAGGGCTGGATGGGTGTTTTCTAAAAAGAATTTGTAAGGGACAACTTTTGGTAGCTGCTGCTAAGGATGCAAACAACCAAATATATACAATAACATGGGCAGTAATTGGTACTGAAAGCAAGTTGACATGGAAATGGTTCATGACCATTCTGCAAGATGATCTTAATTTAAGAGATGGTTCCCAGCTCACTATCATTAGTGATATGCAAAAGGTAACTGAATTTCTTTTTTGTTGTTTATCTTTAATTTTATTTGATCAAAATTTAACTGTCTTTATTATTTTACTTTGCAACTACAAGGACTAGTAGCTGTTGTAGATGAAATATTTCCAGAATGTGTGCTAGACACATATTAGCAAATTGGTCACAAAACTTCAGAGGCATAGAGATAAGGAATAAATTTTGGGCTTGTGCTAGATCAACATTTGATGCACAATTTAACTACAATATAAATGCCTTATCCAAGATGGGAAAAAGTATAGTTGAAGCCCCTTATCAAATATAATAAGGAGAAATGGTGCAAAACTTTTTTCCAAACTTTTTCAAAATGTGATAGTATAAATAACAACATGGCAGAGAGTTTCAATGCTTGGATCTTGGGACCTAGGAACAAGACTATTATAACTATGTTGGAAGAAATTAGAGTTAAGGTGATGAGTAGGGTGAGTAAGTCACGAGCATTTGCTGAAACATGGAAAGATATTCAATACCAATGTAGCAAGATCAATGCAGTGCAACATTGAATGGAATGGTGATGATGGATTTGAAGTGTTAGAAGGGGTATACAAGCATACTGTGAACTTGGGTCAACAGAAACGTAGTTGCAGAACTTGGGAATTAAAAGGTATCTCATGTGCAGATGGTATAGCAACAATGAACCACTTGAACATGGATGCATCACAAGAAATTTCAAGCTGGTATAGAAAAGAGACATATCTGAAGACATATTCTCATTTCATTCAATCAATCCCAAACATGAAAATGTGGCCTGAAAGCAGAAACCCAATGGTTGAACTACCAGAGGCAAGGCAAATTCCTGGTAGGCCACCAAAGAACAGAAGAAGAGAAATTGGTGAAGTGAGAAAAGCTAGAAAGTTGTCAAGAATGGGGACAGTAATGACATGTTCAATTTGCAAAGGAGCAAATCATAACAAGAGAAATTGTTCCAAAATCCTAAACCTAAGTCTACACCAACACCCACTCAAGAGGTACATTCACATTAATTTGCTTTTATAAATTAGATTAGGTTACTTATTAATTTAGTCTCTTGTTGTATTCTTTTTCTACTCACATTAGTCCACCACTCGAAAAAAGAGGGGTAGAGGTCAATATGAAAGAGCAAGAAGCAGCAAGACTGGTACAAGAAGAGGTCCAGGAAGTGGTTACAAGAAGAGGCCAAAAGTGGTTGGACAAGGTGTATTTGTTGTTGATACTGGATATACATGTATTAATGTAAGTGCCTTATAAAACTATCAAAATTATATTTTTAAATGTGAGACCCAAAATAACTATGTTGTTAATATTGCAGCAAGGATTGTCTAGCAGTAGGAGGGTTAATACTGGTGTGGTGATTTATGCGCATGTGACAGGTGATATTGGTTTTAAACCTACCAAGGGACTGAAGTGGAAAGGCAAACATGCCATGACTCAAAGACAACTTCAAGTCCAAAGTGTTATGCGTCGTAGTCAAACCAGATCAAAAGCTGTTGGAATTCAAACAAGGGCACAAGCCAAGGGAAAATCACCCTCAAAGAAAACTTCTTAGTTGTGTGGTTGTAACAACCAAACTTAAATTAGTGACTGTTTTGTATTTTGTGCTTGTGTGGTTGTTCAACCAAACTTAAAGTAGTGTTTGTTTTGTGTTTTGTTGCTTGTGTGGTTATTCAACCAAACTTAAAGTAGTGATTGTTTTTTGTTTTGGTGGTTAACTTAAGTTATTGTGGTTGTTGGTTGAAACAATGAACACTATGATGTTTGTGTTTGATGATCAAGAAAGCACTAGTTATGTTATGCCTTTATGTTAGGTTGCCTTTATGTTATTATTTCGTATTTTGATATCATATTACCAATTACATGTAATTGTAGTTTTATGAAAAAATGACAAGTCAATTTGAACATACACAAAGATATATATATATATATATATAGCTTTAATCAGCATAAACATAATCACTAAAACACCAAACCAAACTAATCCACAAAATGAAAACCCTAGAACCAAAAGACCTTGCGTTAATAACAATTGCATTCACAAAAAAATTTTCAACGACACACTAAATAAAAGAACAATATCACATTACATATCAAACTAATGCCCAAAATTAGTTTCAACATCCTTCTACACTTCAGCTGTTTTTCTTGTTTGTTGGTCTTCTTCAATAGACCCAAAATCACAATATTCGCCTGGCTAGGAATTCTGGATCATACCAAACGAAAAACTTACAAGGATTTCGAAATCAGGACTGCATTTCATAAAATAAAAGTTAATTTTTTTTACATAATACGAACTTGGCAAATAAAAAGCAAAAAAATATGAAACAATACATACCCCATAGTTTCTACAATCGAGAAATCTACGTCCGGGATTGTCATTTGTCCATGAAATTTTTGAATTGGAGGAGTCCCACATAAGCAAACAAGGCTCCTATTATAATTCATGAATTTAGCAATAGCAATTAAAACAAAGAAGAGAGAAAAAATCTGAAATTTGAAAAGGGAGAATAAATAGTTAGAGAATAGAGAGAAAAATCTTTAAAATATGTCAAATATTAAAGAAAAGTGGAGATTTTACGTTTTTTACCGTTGTAGCTTTATGATGTGGCAAAAATCACTTCCTCACGCGCCTAGTAGAGTGTGGTCAATTTCTACGCCAGGTGGACAATAAATGTGTACGCGACAGAGGAATAAACAAGTCCGGGGGTAATTAAAACGAAATTTAGTTAGGTGTATACCGAATAAAAAACTTCAAGTTCAGGGGGGTAATGAGTACTTTTGCCATTAATATTTAATGGATTATTAATATAGGGGAAAAATAAGAAATTATTACAGTCTTAATAGGTTATCGATTTACCTAATAACTCAATATTAAAAAGTCAAAATCAAATAGATAATTTGATAACTTTTGTTTATAAAATTATTAAAGATCCGTTAACCCAACAATAATTTAATAACAATAAATCAATAAAAAAAAATTCAATTTGATTTATTGATCGATTGAGTTATTATACACCCCTACTGCTGGATGGAAAGGACATTGAGATATATTTAGAAACAAATTCACTAGAACGTAACAATATTGGTCCCCCAATTTCTCAGTGGACATCAGTGTAATACCTTTTTCTTTATATAAAAAAAAAAGATGTACAGTTTTAATGTTAGCTAGTAGATAATTGGGACTATCTAAAAAACTTTTCAAACCTGCCAAATTAACGTAGCTTTTGGGACTTTAGTTGCCTCAGTGCAATGTGCATTATTGAGAAGAAAAGTTCATTCAACTACGTAATATCTAGTGCCTCATTCGTCTGGTAGTGGTAAAGATATAGTTCACGTGAGAAAGAAAGAGATAAGAATTCACGTGAGAAAAAAGAGATATATAATTCACATAAAGAAGAAAGAGATATAGATCATGTGAGGAAGAAAGATATATAGTTCATGTGAGAAAGAAAGAGATATAATTCACGTGAGGAAGTGCAAGTGTAACACCTCACTATTTGAAAGAACTAGAATTAGAAAGAAACTATTTTTGAAAAGATTAAATTTGGAAATTTTGGCAAGTTATGCTAAGTATGAGTTTTGGGTCAACTTCAAACGATCATAACTCTCAGTACAGGATGATTTAGGTGGTCCATAAGATATCAAATGAGAGGTCTTTGAATTATCTTTCCAACGCCACCAAGTTTGCTAATTTTCGAGCTCGTATGAGGAAGATATTCCCGTTTGAAGTCGGGTTGTCTAGTTAAGAAAAGTTACCCGGATTTAAGAGGGGTATTTTGGTCTTTTCCTTACCCAATCAAATTAAAACGAAAATTGGTAATATCTGGGGGTCTAAACTGATTTGGTTCAGTTTTACAAATCCTAAAATACGCTAGGGCTTTGAGAGGAGTTCAAGAAGAGGAGAAAAGGAGAAAAAGTCAAGCGTTCGTCAAGTTCTTGAGGATTTTCGTTGCGGATTTCACCAAGGGTTGATCCCTAAGAGGTATGTGAGTTCAGATAGCATTGGGTTCGGTCACCCACGCACTAATCATGATTAATTTCCGCGTAGTTTCGTTCTTGAAAGTAAAAGATTTGAGTTCTTGATGAGTCTTGTTGAAGTTTCCTTCATGATCTTGATTGTTGAGGTTTTTATGAGTTCTTGAGATAATTGTATGAGTTTTAAGGTTGTTTTTTAGTAGATTCTTGTACACTACTGATGGATATTCTAATCTAAGTGATTGGGAAAGAAATCATTCAATTCAAGGTGAATTGGGGGTTAAAAAACGAGCATGAAAATTCATCAAACTTTCTGGGAAAAGGGGTGGGGCGCCGCCCTACTCAGTGCACCCCAACCCAGACTCAGTAGTTCATGGTCTGGCGCCCTACACCACTCAGTACGCCTGGGTCGCCATGTCCTCTAACCTTTTCCACTTCTTTCCGTTTGAGTTCCCTCGAATCGTACCTATGTTTTCTAGTTGATTTCTACACTATAAGGTATGTCTAAACATAATGAGATCATCCATTACATGAGATCATAACCCTTGAATCCATAATTCAAATTCAAGGTAGAGCTAAGAGTCAAGTTTAGAGAGTTCTTAGAATCTTTTCAAAGTTACAATCGTTTTAAACTTGTTTTAAAGACTTAAGCATTGAGTTTGAGAAAGAGTAGAGTTAAGTTCACTTCTTCAAAGTGATATATGGGAACTAATAAGTATTCCCAAAGAGTAAATGTTTTCACATTTAAGATAAGAGGAAACATTGATTTCCAAATGAGTTTTCATGAGTAGTTATGAGTAACATCTCTTTTAAGAGAAAGATTTTGAGTATTAATCTCAAACCACAGAAAGAGTTATGTTTTTAAACATATGAGCTGAGTATATTTTTGAGAGTAGTATTGAGCACCGATATGGGGACGAGTTTAGATAACTCAAGTCTCCATAAACCATGTAGCCAATATGGGTAGAAAGGGTCTTACTTTTTAGATAATTCCTTAATGTTTTTAGCATAGACTAGTGGATCCATATAGTTGAGTAGTTTTATACCCCGACAATGTATAGGACAGTTCTGACAGCATGGGCGAGACGTTGTATCATCACATACCTCATAGTGATGGTTGTCGGTTAAAGAATCTCCCACAAAGTTATTTTGTATCTTTATATATACAAACAAAATTTATATCGTATTCCCTAATACATTGAGTTGTTGTTTATTGTTTAAGTATTTTCTTTATACTGCATCTTATTTACTGTTTTATATTGAAATGAGTTAAGTAGAGTTGAGACGAGGTAAGTGTTTCTTTCAATATCAGTTCAAGCTTATATCTTGTTTTAGATTTCCCCTCGCATGCTCGTACATTCCATGTACTGACGCCATTTGGCTTGCATCTTTTATGATGTAGATACAGGTAACCAGGATCAACATCCAGTGCCTCGTTGATCCAGTTGAGCATTTTCAGAAACATTTGGTTAGCCTTCTTGCTTTCCGGAGGATCCCTTTTATATTGCTTTGTAATTTCAGTTGTTAGGATGATCGGGGGTCTTGTCCCGACATCCCTCATAGTATTAGAGGCTTCATAGACAGATAGTTATAGCTTATCAGTCTTATTCATGTCAGTTGTTTTGATTATAAGACTTGAGTTGCCTTTATGGCCAGTTTAATGTTTCCTTTATAACATTCTAGTTTATTTCATGGATTTATCTTTGTTGAGTAAAGTCTTTCGCTGAGTAGTAAGTCAAGTCAAGGGTTCACTTGGGGCCAACAATGGTTCTCGAGTGCCAGTCCCGCCATGACAAACTTAGTATCAGAGCACAGAGTTGAAGAGTCCTAGGGAGTCTATGAAGTCGTGCATGTAGAGTCCTAGTTATCGTTGTGAAGCACACCATATCTATAATTAGGAGGCTACAACATTTAGGAAATATCTCACTTCTTTCATAATCATTTCGTGTGATAGAGTTTATATCTATAAAAGTTTCTTTATGATTCGTGCTTGCACATATCTTTCAAATCATGCCTCTACGAAGAGCTGTCTAAGGTCGTCCTGCTAGGAGGAACGTTGAGAAGCAAGGGGTACCCAATGCACCAGAAGTGCAACCCCAAGGAGAGGTCATTAATGTTGAGTTCTCGGAAGCTATCTGGATGTTGAGTCAAGATCTGTGAGTTCTTAAGGATAAATCATCCAAGCTTTACTGGTTCAAGTGTCACTGAGGATCCGAAAAACTTTGTTGAAAAACTTCAGAAGGTTTTCGAGACTATGCATGTTGCTGATGCTGAGAGAGTGGAACTAGATGCATACCAATTGAATGGTGTCGCTATAATCTGGTTTGATCAATGGAAGAAGAATAGAGTTGAGGGTGTACCACTTATGAGTTGAGTTATATTTGAAAAGGCTTTCTTGGGGCGTTTCTTTCCTCGGAAACTGAGAGAAGCAAAGGTACGAGAATTCCTTATTTTTAAGCAGGAATATATGAGCATGCACGAGTACGGCCTTAAGTTCATCCAACTTTCCGGTTATGCTCCGGAGATGGTTGCTGACATGAGGAGCATGAGGCGTTTATTCGTTGTTGGGTTGTCTCGTTTGTCAAGCAAAGAGGGCAAGACAACTATGCTGATAGGAGATATGGACATATCAAGGCTGATGATCCATGTGCAGCAGGTTGAGGAGGATAAGCTGAGAGATAGAGAGGAGTTTTGGAACAAGAAAGCTAAGACGGGTATGAGTCTGGGCAGCAGAAGAGTAATGTGAATCGGTCATCTTTCCAACATGAGCTAAAGGGGTCTGCTCCATCATCTGTTAGTGCACCTTCACCAAGGAACATAGGTGAGTTCAATAATCATAATTCACAAAAATTCAGAGCTAGACCTGCACAGTCTCAAGGTAATGTGGCACAAGGAATTTCACAAAGGGTGTCCAGAAATAGCACAATAAAAGCTCTTTTCAAAAAGTAGAACTAGTGAGATTCAAACACACGAGCACTACCTCATTCCAAGGAGGTGAAACCACTGGGCTACAATACTTTGTTGTAGTAAGAGTGTCCAAAATATGTTATTTAATTATTTCGTGTATCATTTTACTTGTATATATGATATTTTTTACGACTCGGGGTGTCCACCCTGACCACCATGTGGCTACGCCACTGTTAAGGGATGTTAGTTATAGTTCACCCATAAATGAGTGAACTGTTTGTTTTGGTGTGTGTTTTTAGAGAGGGTCTCTTTTGGTGTTTAGGGTTCAAAAATTGTTTGTTTTGGTGCCGGACTCTTATCTAGAATTTCTTCCAAACTCTTCACTAGATTGGTATGGTGTGAATGAAGTGGAGTCTTGTGTGATAAAAAGGTATCATCGAAACTCAAAGGTAAGTTTTATAGAGTGGTGGTTAGATCACATTATTGTATGAGACTCTATGTTGGTCAGTCAAAATCTTTCATGTCCAGAAGATACATGTTACGGAGATGAGAATGTTGAGATGGATGTGTGGTCATACTAGGAGCGATAAGATTAGAAATGAAGATATTTGAGATAAGCTGGGTGTGGCCTCCGTGGTGGACAAGATGGGAAAAGTGAGACTGAGATGGTTTGAACATGTGAAGATGAGATGCATAGACGCACCAGTGAGAAGGTGCAAGAGGTTGGTTATAGAGGGTACGGGAAGAGGCAGATGTAGACTAAAAAAGTATTGGAAGAGGTGATAAGACAGAATAGAACACAACTTAAGGTTACCGAGAACATGACCCTAGATAGGAGTTGGGTGTATATAGAGGACATGTATTAGGATCGAAGGGTAGTAGATAGCGAATTTATATTTGCTTAGGGTGGTTGGTGTTTGCGATAGTACTAGTGTATTATTGTAGCTCTTGTTTATTAAAATAATAATAATAATGGTATAGTATGTTGTTTATGGTATTTCAATCATTACATCATTTTATTGTTGCTTTGGCTACTTTTGCACTGTTGCTTATTTTGATTCTTCATTGTCTTCTTCTTTATATTGAGATTTGTTGCACTAGAACCGAGGGCCTAAACTTAACTATGATCCTATTACTGCCCACCCACCCCTAACCCATTTTTTTTTTGTATTTTGTGCACCTTTTGTGCTGACATGACACCTTCAACAACCTAAGTTGGTTAAGTTTGCGCCCTCTCGCGCACACAAATATATATATATATATATATATATATATATATACACATTAGTTTTTATTTATTTATTTATGAAAAATATTCTTATTTTGTTTATCTTGTTTTTAAATTAAGTTAATACACATATTTATTTTCCTTGTATCTAAACTTTTTTTTACCTTCATTCATTGTTTCTTCTCTTTTATTTTTCTATTGAATTTATTTACTCCTTTTATTTTCTTTGTCTTTCCTTTTGATTTGATTTCAACTTTAATTCCAAATGTATTGTATTTAAAATAACTTAATTTCGAAAAAATATCAAAATAAGTGAAGAAAATCAAGTAAAACATAAAAAAATTAAAACGTTAAAATTAAAGGACACTTTTTAATTGTTTTTTAAGAAAATACACACCATTGTTTAAAAAAAATAAAAAGTGAAAGATAAGAAATTAATGAAAGAAAAAAAATAAAAAGTTTAAAGTGAGAAAGAAATTAAAATAAATATTTTACAAGGAAAAAAAATAATTAAATATATATAAGTTTTAATATCAATAAATATGTGTACTAACTAATTATAAAGTTACCAATTAAAAGATGACATGTGTCCAATTTGTTCATTCTTCACTTGCCTTCACTCTCTATGCCACATCAACATTTATGGTGTATTTATTCCATTTTAAAATAGTTTAGGGGTAATAGAACTCTAGTTAAGTTTAGGTGTGTCTTTGGGATTACGGTCATTGTCTAGGGGGTACTTGTGTCTTATCCCTTGTTGTTATTGTTGTTGTAATAATGTGATAATTTGTGATCCTTATATATATATATATATTGATTAGACAGCAGGATAATGGTCATGGAAGTCAAAATTCGCTAATTAAGGAGTGTGTAACAATTCCCCCACCAAATCAACTATCTCCAAAAATGAAAGGCGCTTAAGTGTGCGACCTATATGTAATCACAAAGTTTAAGGATCATAATTCAATAACCAACACGTCTCAAGTATGTCAATCACAAGTAACAAGTAGATCAATCACAAGTAACAAGTGGATCAAATCACAAGTATAAAAAATGCATCAAATCACAATAGTCGACTCATGTCGGAATCATTTTTCTTCTGCACAATATCACTAGCCAGAACAATTTTCCTTCAGCTTTATATTATAATATCACTAGCCACAATCATTTTCTTTCAGTATAACATCACATGTCTTATCACGGTGCACAATAATATTATAAGTAATTTCACTCTATAAGGAAAAGACAACAATTCAAGTGATTCAAGTCCACATAAATGCCATCAAATCATTTCATCAATCAAACAAATAGGGTTCACAACAAGACAATTCACAAGCATTATGATCAACATGTTCCCTTTTTCATTAATCCTCTTTTTATTCCTTAAGATTAATCAAGTGGAACAATGAACCCATCACCTCATTCTCATTACTCTCCAACATTTACAATGAAGGGAAATACATAATTCTACTAATTTTACAAGGTTTACGAGTTCACTTGCCTTAATTCAATCAAATAGTCAATCCAAGATTTGAGTCTTCCCTTTACGAATAACATCCAAAGCCACACAATTTAATTCAATAAAGTAATCACAATAAGATTTCAGAAATAACAATACCCATATCATACACTTTGAAAAATAGGTCAATCAATTCAAAATCCCAATTCTATAAATGAGGTTTGAATTTGAAAATCTTTACTTGAAAATATTACCCAAAGCATTTGGAACTCATGGTGAAAACCATTTCGAAAAAAAAATTAAAATCAGTTCACAATCACCATTTTAGTTTAGGACTCAAGTGCTTAAACAACCTTGTCATTTGCCAATCAAAAGCCCAAGTTTTGATGTTAAAATCCATAAATGATAAAAGGGAATTGAAGTTCTAGGGTCACTAAAGCTTACCCAAATGATTTAGCACAAGAAATCTCTTCAAAATCACCTCCAAGGATTTTACAAAGCTCAAAATGGAGAAAATAGCTAAAACCCTGATAATAGCATACATAAACCGCTCTTAGATTTTGCAAAAGCGACCACTGGTTCACAAGTGAACCCTGCAAAATCTCGGCCTTCGCTTTCGTGAAGGTCGCAATCGCGAACATGCCCTTCGCGATCGTGGAGGTTAGGCCACCTGGATCTTCACGAAAGTGACATGTCCCTCGCGAAAGTGAGGCTCGCGAGAGCAATCAACCTCTCGCAATTGCGAGGCACACCAGTACCAGAAAAAACAGCCAAGTCCTAAATCATTGAAAGGATCCTTGAAATTCATTCGGAATCCCATACACATAAATCATATATGCAAACTGACTATACTCAATGTTCCAGCTACATTGGAACCATTAAAACATGAATCTGAGGTCTCCTGATCCAAAACTCGTGAACGTCACAAGAAATTAACATAACGCAAAAAAACTAAATCAATCTTGGGAGCTATCGAAATTCAACCAAGACCTCATATAGGACTAAAATCATCCCCTAAATTCAATGGAAGTCTTGGAATTCCAATCCGAGCATCCGAACCTCGAATGTTGATCAAAGTTAACTCAAAGGCCAAATTCTCAACAACTTCCAACGTAGGACCTCAAATCCTCAAAAAAAAACTCTAAATTTGAAACCAACAATTCTCTTAGACCAATTTCCATATTTTGGGATGGATGAAATCGACGAAATTTCGTTCGAACACTCGAAACTCTAAAAGACACCAATAAAAGCTTTTTAACAACTTTAGCCTTTAAAATTCCAAAATTCTAGAAATTCACAACTTTTGACTCAAAACTTGAAACCAATTTCAAAACTCATTCAAAATGACTCATAGCCAAAATCGAGAGGGGAAAACAATAATTTTATGAAAATTTCTAAAAATGACCGACCGGGTCATTACACTATACTACCCAGCCGTTAGGGGAAGTGTTAAGCCTTGATTAATAGGAGGGTTCGATGGTCGTCACTACAAAACCTTGGCATGGTATTGGGCGAAGAGGATAGCAATGTAGATCTTGGTGGTAGTAGCAAATATTCAAATGAAAATTTTGAAAATCGAAGAGCGAACATGTTCCATATGAACGACACTTGCACATTATTGGGAAAGAAAACAATATTTGCACATTGTTAAGCTGATCATAAGGATTAGGAAAACCCCGACATATACTGCATCTCACGCGTACTCCAAAAGGAAATCACGTTAAAATTCCTAAATCGAAATGTGGAGGTTGACGACAATATTAGAAAGTCGGTAGAAATCAATGGGAGCTGCGGAAAGAGCTATATTTTCTATTTAACAATCTTCCTACACTAGAAATGACTCAACTGAACACACACTCCAGTTGTGGAAAGAACACCATACGTTGGGTGGTGTCCGGTGCACTCTTGGTGGCCTTTAAAAATCTAGAAGATTGAATGTTGCACACACAGTCGTATTCCTAATTGCATTAGGGTCATCCAAAGTGAACAACTTCTGGTTAATGAAACAATGTAGGTGAGGGAATTTGTCAAAATGGATCTATAACTTCAGGAAACAGATTGACTTTGAGGTCTAGGCATGGGATACTAGTCCTAAACCGGTCGACCGTCAGTGGATCTATAACTTCAGGAAACAGATTGACTTTAGTTTGTTTGATTAATAAGGGTGTGTTTGGTATGAAGGAAAATGTTTTTCATGGAGGGGTGGGGGTCGCGGGTTGGGGTGAAAAAATAAAAATTTGAAGTAGTAAATATTTTTTTTAAAACAAGCTTAAATTTTTTTTGGAGGGGGGTGGGAGGCCGATTGGGTGGGGAGGGGTCGAGGGTAGGGGGTGGGGTGGAATATAAAAATTAGAAATATCTTTTAAAAATAACTTTTAATATTATTTTATGGGGGGGGTAGGGGGATGGGGGGTAAAAATTAGAAATATTCTTCTATTTAATTAATTAAAAGAAAGCATTACAATAGCCCCGGATAATATTTACGCAATGTAATGTTTGCCCATACACATGAATCGATTAACGAGAATTTTACTGTCCTTATCTACTATCCAGTAAAATCACAATCAAAGGGATCGGGTTTGGCAGATGCAATGGGGAAAGAAAACCTTGTTTAGTTTGACTCTAGTTCGATTTTGTGAAATGACTTGAGAGGGATACTATAAGTGGGAGACGAAAGACAAAAGTAAAATACCACTACGTTTATTGTTACTTAACTTATTTTGTGAGTCGGAAGCGGAGCACTACCCCTCTTTTTGGACCCATGACTTTCTTTGCAGGCCCATCCGAGAGGATGATATATATTATCATGGGAGTTTGGCTGAAATAACATGTATGTTAAAAAATAACGCATGTGTCCTAAAATGATCTTAAAAAAACAAAAAGTTTGTATTAGAGAAAAATAGAATGCGTTTATAGCAAAATGTTGAGTGAACATGTGGCACACATGGTAAGGAAATAGTATTCGTGAAGGCTCTTTTGACAGAATGTTCATTCCAAGGATGTGATCGGAAAGCTCAACCAAATAAGATTGTGTATGTAATGTTTGTTATCGTTTCTATTGATAAAATGCTCACATAAATATGTGTATCTTATATATCTGCTATAAAAATATATACCTGTTATGTTTTTTATCCTTTTAAAAAATGCCATTACATATTAGAGTATTAAGAGAGGCGAAACCGCTACATCACATAATTTTCTGTAATATTTTTCAATATTACAATTTATTTTATAAATAATTCGAAAAGTTCAATAAGCATGTAAAATAGTGGGGGACAAAAAGTGGAAATAAAAGTTACTATTAAAGTAGTCCTCCTTGTCTTTATAGTCATTGGCT
Organism: Solanum verrucosum; assembly: GCF_900185275.1. Lineage (NCBI taxonomy): Eukaryota > Viridiplantae > Streptophyta > Magnoliopsida > Solanales > Solanaceae > Solanum > Solanum verrucosum. The sequence goes on from NW_026020441.1 coordinate 2,166,243, forward strand.
TTCCTATTGTCACATGCAGCAATACATATATAGAGCTAAGTCCATTATTTATTATTTATAGAGGACATCAGTTGAAGGAAGTAGCTCCATCACTTTGTTTTAAAATGGGAGAAGAGAAGGAGGTGATTTCTCATGTTATTTCTAGTCCTCCTTTTGAAGTTGAAGTTCCTCAAACTCTTCATCAGATTGGCCAAGGTTAATTTCTAATCATTTCGTATATATTCAACGTTTCTTCTAGTTAAGTATTCCGGGTTAACAACGCCGATTCAAAATTATAGTTAAGGAATTTCTATAACAATTCCAATTTCCAAATCATATACTATAGTAATTGAGTTTGCAATCAAATATTTTATTTAACAAAGTTATTATTTTGAACGAAAGCTACAGATTCACTTGAACCCACAGACAATAGGCTAGAGCTTAAATTCATTATCTAGAGGAAATACATATCATCTTAAATTCTTAATCAATATTATTCTAAACCCTTGACCCTATATATACTAGATTCTATGTTCACGGGATTTTACTCTTGAAAAGCTCATTCGTTGGATGGATCATAACTTTTACAAAGTATAGTCTTTATAAGAAGGATCAAAGCGCACTGAACGAACCTATTGATTCTTGCCAATCATAACAACCAGAATGGGTTAGCCTTTGTTTGCCCCATTGACGAAGTCATAAGTTATGGTGAATTTGTGTCGCTACTATATATAAAATGTTTTCCCTAGTTCAATAGAAAAAAGCATGTCGAATATATATTGTAGGATAGTGGTCGTGAAAGTCAAGATTTGTTGAGTGTGTAAGCCTCGATGAGTTGGAAGGCCCGACTATCGCTGTAAAACCTTAGGGATGAGTGTAGCAACCGGCGGTGCAAATCTTTGTGGTAATAGCAAATATACAAATGAGAACTTTGAAAGCCAAAGAGAGGAAAATTTCCATGTGAACGACACTTGCATATGGATTGATTAGTTGATGCTAAGGGTTAGTGAAACCCAACATATACCGCGTTCCGCACATACTCCAAAAGGGAAGGGTTCAAATTCCTGAATCGAGAAGTGGTGGTTGACAACAATGTTAGGAAGTCAGGAAACATCGGTGGGAGCCTCGGGAAGAGCTATACTTTTTACAGAGAAGAGCCTAAAATTCCCCTCAACTATTTGAATTGGTATAAAAGTACCATTCTGCCTCCAAATACCCCTAACGTTAACTTTTTGGCTCAAAAATACCCTCAATATACCTTTGGCACATATTATTAAATATTTATATATTATGTTGTCTAGTCTGATTGGTCAAAATTTAAACTCTTCTCAAGTAAATAATAAAAACTATATATGATTCATATTTTGACCCGATACGCTTGAAAGTAATATTCAAAAAAATATTATTTCATGATATCTTCATTTTAAATCAACCTTCTATTAATTATAATCAAATTCATAAATGAGGATCTAACTAAAATCCATATTCACTCCGTCTGATTGTTAATTTTAAAAAAAAATATTTTTTATTAATCTGAAATTCTCTATCAATTATCCAATTGTCTTGGTCATCCCCTCTTTTCTTTTTTTCCTTTTTAATCTTTGTTTCTTAATTGTGATAACAACAATTCAAACTTAAAATAAACTTACATGTTCATATTTTCTTTTAATTTGTATTATCATGATAGTTGAGGATAGGAAAAGCGGTTATTTTCATTATTTATTTTGAATATTGGGTGCACACAAAAGAAAAATTACAGTATACGTAGATAATTGAACTAATTATTTATAAATGAATGTCCTCTTATTTTTCTCCTTTTATCTCCCTTGTTTAAATTGTCATTAGATGAAAAAATATTAAAATTTAAAACAGTGGACAAGATCCAAGAAGAAAAAAAAAAGTGGAAGAGAGAGGAAGTTGGGGGGGAGAAGGTGAGTGTCAATAGTAGATGATTAAACTTTTTTATTTTAAATTTACTATATAACGCAAAATTAGGCTAATCACATGAGCTCATATTTTTAGTAATTTCAAATTATTTTAATTTAAAAGGGCCTAAAATGCCCTTAAACTATGAGATTTGGTATAAATTTACCCTACATCTACCTTATGAGTGCAGGGGTTAGAAATAAGGGTATTTTTTAGTCAAAAGGTTTACATCAGGGATATTTGGGGGCCAAAAGGTATATGGAGAGTGATTTTGTACCAATTCAAATAGTTGAGGGACATTTTAGGCCTTTCTTCATATTTTCTATTTAACAAGCTTCCCGTCTGAAAATGGTTCAACATGAGGGAGGGTCCAGCACCGGATGAGCACCACATGTCGCATGGTGTTTAGTGCTCTCAGTGGCCTTTGAATATCTAGAGAACTTAATGGCGTACACTCATACTCATAACTGCATCAAGTCTTCAAAGTGAACAACCTTTGATCACTCGATGAAACAATGTATGTGAAGGAATTCATCAAAATGGATCTTTAATTCCTGGAAATAAATTTACATTGAGAGCTAGGCATAAGGGTCCTAGTCTCATGGATTGCTCAAGTTGTTTCCGCAGAAAGAGTGGGGCCACAACATGCTAGCTGGGAGCCGGGGCATCAAACAACAAACTCAAAACAGGTCCGAACAAGGGATATTCTACTATTATTAAATTAAAATAAAGCATTATAGTGGTCCTAATGGATATCTACACAATATGAATTCTGCTCAATGACATATGAAAGGATAAAGAAGATTCCTACTATTGAAACCACAACCAATAAATCAAACTTGGCTGAGTCAGTGGGGAAAGAAGATCATGTGGCACATCATAATTGCATGTCACTATTTTATATATCTTTTATAAAAATATATAATATCACTATGTTTTGTATCTTTTTAAAAATACCACTATAAAAAGTAGAGTAGTAAGGGAGCCCAAACCATTACATCACATAATTTTCTCTGATATTTTTCAATATTACAATTCATTTTATAAATAAATTGAGAAGTTCAATAAGCAAGTAAAATCTTGGCACATAAAAAGTGAAAATAAAAGTTACTACTATTAAAATACTCCTCCTTGTTTAGTCATTGGTCTGTATTCCTTTCCTATTGTCACATGCAACAATACATATATAGAGCTAAGTTCATTATTATTTATAGAGGACATCAGTTGAAGGAAGTAGCTCCATCAATTTGTTTTAATTTATCCAAATATTTGTGCAAGAAATTTAAATATGGGAGAAGAGAAGGAGGTGATGTCTCATGTTATTTCCAATCCCTCTTTTGAAGTTGAAGTTCCTGAAACTCTTCATCAGATTGGCCAAGGTTTCTCACTCTCTCTCTCTCTCTCTCTCTCTCCCCCTTGATAGCTTCTAATCATTTATATATATATGCACTTATTTCTTCTAGTTAAGTATTTTTTGTGTTAACTATGCCTATATAAGGTTTAAAGTTCAGGAGTTTTTATAACAATTTCAAATGATATATAATAGTAATTAAGTTTGTAATTAAATATTATATTTAATAATTTCTTTAATACTATACAGTATCTTAACAAAAGCTATTGATTCCCACTAACAACAGTCTAGATCTGGCCCAGCATGTTAATTATTACAATAAATTTTTAAAAACAAATAATTAAAGTATGAAACATATAATGCTATTTTCTAAAAACTTGCAATTTGAAAACATGGATATGAGGCTTCGTGCATTCCTTATGTCATCATACAAGGAAATGCTTCCTTTCCTTCTTCCCATATTAAATGTGCACTTTCTATTTTGCACAATAATATTTTGTCATTTGTCATATAAATGCACATAAAATAAGTTAGAAAAAACATACATAAAGTGTAGGAATAGCTAGTATTGAGAATCGTTCACTTCCAAATGTCCTATTAATTATAGGGGTAAAATAGAAAAAATATAATTAATTCTATCTTAAGTTAGTAAGTAATCAAATAATATGGAATAACTATTTATAGTTTATCCTTCCGTCCCATATTAGATGGGCATCTTATTAAAAAAATTTGTCTCATATTACTTGATCATTTACTAAATCTTAAAAGAATTAATTTAAAAAAAAATCATTTTACCCCTACAATTAATATGTCCTTTGGAAGTTTAATTTTTTTTTTAAATCCAAAAAAATAATAATCAAGAGGCTATTTAATATGAACAAACGGAAAAATAATAAAATTGATCATCTATTAATAATTTCTTAATTACCGTATAAAACAGAAAATGTTTATCTAATATAGAACTGATAGAGTACAATTTTATCAACCGGAGTCAGGAGAGAATTGAGGAAACTCTTTTGTTTTCCTTTTTAATTGCATAGGTTGGTTGTAATTATAAGTTTTTAACATTTGAAATTTGGGTTAAACCATGGAGAGGGTTTATGGGTGAATTTGTGAAGAAAGAGGATGAAACTGTAATTAGTAAACTAGTGCAGTTTTCTGTCTCTTTCAAGTTGAGGATAAAAATGGAGCCCACCTTCCACTTGTTGAGCAATGAAATGCCTCACACAAGTATAAATTGACATGTGAAATGTAAAATAAAATTGCTCGACCGAGAGGGGCTGGGTGCGAATGATTAATCCAATAATCAAGTCAAGAGAAAAATCAATCCACTTATTCAAATAACTGACCGAACCATCCCTTAATCGTACTAGCGGTGAAATAGTATGGCACGATAGAGTACGGTATTTGAAATTTTTGATATCATAATTTTGATATACAATTTTTAAAATATTATATTATTATCATATCAATTTAATTCGGATGATTTGGTATATTAAAGTTCGATTTCGATATTTTACGTATGGTAAATTGATAATCATAATTTTTTTAGTTTCGACTAATATATACTCATGCAATAGACTATTAAGACTTTGACAGTTAAAAAAAGTAAAAATTAGGCAAATGACATAGTATAAGAAAGAAATTACTTCCTTTCCCTACTCTTTCATTAATTACCAAAAATCCCTTTTTTAGTGTTTTTCGGATACATAATATAGCAGTGTGGATACTTAATATAGCAGCGCGGATACTTTAATTAACAACGGGCGGATACTTAAATTATTAAGTTGTTAGCAACACGGATACTTAATTAACGGGTTGATGCATAATATAGCAGCGCGGATACTTTAATTAATAACGGGCGGATTCTTAAATTATTAAGTTGTTAGCAGCACAGATACTTAATTAACGGGCGGATGCATAATATAGCAGTGCGAATACTTTAATTAATAACGGGCGGATACTTAAACTAATAAAGTATCCGGTTAAGTTGAATTGGGGGAAAATAAGGGATTTTTGTATTTTAGTAAAAGAGTAGGGAAATATTGAGAATAGGTAAAAAAGTGTTGTGTATTTAAGTAATTTTTCCTTAAAAAAATGTCTCAATTGTATCATACTAACACATTACATATGTAGAAATATATATATGCAAAATAAAGTGCAAACAACTCATTTTGTTAATCAGTTACAATTTAAATACATTTCAATCAAAAAAGAGTACTAGTCAAAATTTTAACTTCTAAACATTTAATTTATACTAATACTAGGTTGCATATTTGTGTTTTTGTTAGTATTTTAATATAATATATATATATATATATATATGTTATTTATGTAACTATATACTTCGGTATGGTATTCGGTATTTCGATATGTTATATCGAAATACCAAATACCGTACTGAATACCAAAAAAAAAAAAATGTATATCATATATATACCACACCAAATACCATAATATCAAAAGTATGGTATTAAAAATTTCAGTATGATATGGTATTTCGGTATATATCATATCATGTCCACCCCTAAATCGTACCATATGTTTGCTCATAGTATAGACTTAACTAATCTAAATTAAAATCAAATAGGACTTTGATGAATTATAATGCACACATCCGCCGTAGATCCTTTTCCTTTTGTTTCCAATTCCATCCTTAGGAGTTGGGGGGCATTTTTTTCTTTTCTTTTAAGATTAAAATGGTTGAGAAGAAGACAAGGCTAGTCACCGTCGTCGGTGTCGTTGCTTGCTCGGCTTCAAAAAATGATATCGAGATTTGGGCATATGTGATAATGTGAAACGTAGATGTAATGCATGCTGAAGAGACACACTGGTTTGAGACAGAAGTGCTTACGAAACACATTTACTCTCATAGGTCCAAACCAGTGCAACATTTTCTTTTCAGCACACTAGTTTGAAACTGCGGTAGTAGACCTTGTTGCACTTCATCAACTACGAAACGCAGTTGCTCTCGTAGGTTCGAACGTGCCCTTATTAACTTTGAAAAAAATCATGTATATATATTTTGAGAAACTAGGATATAAGTAACAGTATTGCTAAATAGGGAATTCGAATTCATGACCCACTCAGCTATCACACTCAATTGTTAAGAAAATTAAAGTCTAGATATTACCTTAAAAGGCTAAAAATTAATATTATGACAAAGTAAAATTTAAGTATTAGCTTAGAGCTCATATGTGATCTATATATTCATTATTATTCAAAACCATTAGTGACCAATTGAATACGACATTATCTATTAATCTTCATTGAAGGTTTCAGTAATGCCTAAATTAAGATAATATTGGTGCAGCTACTGTCTTCATATCCGAGGTTCACATGTGCAATGTTTTGTCTTCACCACACTGATTTGAGACTATGCTAGAAGTGTGTGTTGCACTTCTTCAACTGTGAAATGCAGTTGCTCTAGCACGTCCGAATCAGTGCATTATTTTCTAAAGGCATAATATATAAAAGTCAATTTGTTCAACTTTATACAAGTTTAAGTGTCTACTTGCATAAATTTGAAATAAAGTCAAGTTAAAGGGCATATTTATGTATTATGCATTTTCTAAAGAAGTGATTTTGTAGTTGTTGAGTGAGTTCGAAGTTTTGCAAAATTTGAGGTACAACTATTTTGTTGAAGTAAATAGTTATAGATTCCACAACCTCGGTTGCTTGAGGGGGGATTGTTGTTTCTTTAATAGTAGTATTTACCATTCTTATATACATTGAATACAAATTTTAGCACTTTATAACAGACAAGTGACAAGAGTAATAATTGTGTTTTATGTTTTCGAAAATGTAGATTCATGGTTTCAGGTGGGACTTGTTCTCACGACTACTGTCAATTGTGCGTATGCACTAGGATATGCTGGCACAATCATGGTTCCTCTGGGTTGGATTGGTGGTGTGACTGGTATGGTTTTATCTACAATCATATCATTATATGCTAGTACCCTTATGGCAAAGATCCATCAATATGGAGAAAAAAGGCATATCAGATATAGAGATCTTGCAGGATTTATGTATGGTAAGAAAACAGATTGACGAGTCGACGAGTCGTAGTCACTTTTAACATCTCAAGATTTAAAGTTGTTGTAGTTCAAACTTATATTGGTTGATGCAGGATACAGAGCTTATGTCATTGTTTGGGGATTACAGTATGCAAATCTTTTCTTGATAAATATTGGATTCATCATTTTGGGTGGACAAGCCTTAAAGGTAGGATAATGACTTTTTTTTTAGCGCCTCCCTAGAAGCTCCCACCCTTTTTTGCTCCTTTGGTGACTCAAACTCACAACCTTCAGGTTGGAAGTGAAGGGTGTTTACCATCCGAGCAATACCCTCTCATCGGATAATGAGTTAATAATAAGCATAAAGTAGTGTTAACCTTTTTAATGTGAAAGCAAATTTCATATAAAATGAATCTGAAACAGTTTTTATGATTGACAGGCTTTCTATCTTCTCTTTAGGGAGGATCATGAGATGAAGCTTCCATACTTCATCATAATCGCAGGATTAGCGTGCGTGATTTTCGCTGTTTCTGTGCCCCATTTATCAGCTCTAGGTGTTTGGATGGCAGTTTCCACATTCCTCAGTATAGTGTATTTCTCAATAGCCTTTGCTTTGTGTCTTAAAGATGGTATGCATAATTGATTTAACCGAGTGTGGCCTTCTCTTCTAAAAACTTAACTTGTTAGAGATATGAGTATATCTTTATTTACTTAATTAATTATAAGTATGTATCCCTCTCTCGACGTGAAATTGCAGGTATTAATGCTCCTCCTAGGGACTATAGCATTCCAGGATCCTCCTCTAGTAGAGCTTTTACAACTATTGGTGCAGCTGCAAGTCTTGTTTTTGTATACAACACAGGAATGATCCCAGAGATCCAGGTATTTACGCTATAAATTCATTCATGAACTTTTATGGAGGTACGATTTACTGATAAATTTCTGCGATGGGTTGGACTTAGTAAAATGATGGAAGGAAATTTGAACTATGACCTCTGGCGTTGTTGTCCAATGCAATGAAGATTTTCCAGCTCTTGTATCTACACTTATTTGTTGATCAATTTCATATGATGATCCTCACATTAATATTGTTAAAATTCAATTATATGACAGGCTACTGTAAGAGCACCTGTTGTTGACAACATGTTGAAAGCCCTGTATTTTCAGTTTACTATAGGAGTTGTGCCGGTGCATGCTGTTACTTACATGGGGTATTGGGCGTATGGATCTAAATCATCATCTTATTTGCTCTACAATGTCAGTGGCCCTGTTTGGCTGAGGGGATTAGCCAACATTGCTGCTTTCTTCCAATCCATCATTACGTTGCACGTAAGTAACTCACAAATTTCACCTTTTATGAACCAAAATAGTAGTTCATGAGACTCAGAAATGACAGCAACTCCGTCACAGAAGAAGGCAATATCACAGATACATTGCTCTCATTCACCGTGATTTGGCATATGACATACCCCCGGGTAGTGTACCCTCTATTAGCCCCAAGAAGTGTGCCTATTCCTTACCGAACAAATTAAGCACTTATCTTTCTTGACGTATAGTTGATGCATATGTCTAATATTTTCTCATATATTAAGCCTTGTATTATTGTTCATTGCAGATATTTGCAAGTCCAACATACGAGTATTTGGATACTAAATATAGAATAAGTGGAAGTGTATTGGCTTTTCGGAACCTGTCATTCAGAACAGTAGTTAGAGGTGGTTATCTAGCAATTACCATTTTTCTATCTGCTCTGTTACCTTTTCTTGGAGATTTCATGAGCTTCACCGGTGCTATCAGTACAATTCCACTCACATTTATTCTTCCGAATCACATGTACATTGTTGCTATGAGGAAGCAAATTTCGTCATTACAAAAGAGCTGGCACTGGTTCAACATTCTCTTCTTTAGTTGTATTGCTGTTGCTGCATTAGTTGCTTCTGTAAGACTTATTGCCATGGACTCAAAAACTTACCATGCGTTCGCAGATTTATAACTCATTCGAGTTTACCTGGATGAGAATGTCTCTCATGTTTATGTTGTTAGTTGTATTCAAACATTGTAGCTTCTCTATTAGAAATAAGAGATTTATGACTTTCCCCATCAAGTAGTTGGATGTATGCAGTTCTAATTAGTTTTCAGATTGGTAGTGTGATATGTGAAAGGAATGTTGAGAACATTCTATCTACACTTTTGGACCAAACTGCAGTTCGAATTTAAGCATTTTGGCCCCTCAGCTATTCCCCAGGGCCAAATCATTGAGTATCAATTAAAATGTTTTTGAACCAACATAGGTTGTGGTGGAAGTGTGGAACTGTTCCACTTTTAGCCAGAGGTCTCAGGTTTTCAGTCTTTGATATGAAGAAAACCTTGTTGGAAGCACCACCTTTTGAATGGGCTTTGTAGTCTACAATCTAAATTTAGTCGGAGCTTCAATGCAAACACCAGACACCGGATAGAAATTTGAATTTTTTTTTTTTGATGTTGTTATGCCTTGGGAGAGATTGGTGACAACAACGTAATTGCGTGATTTATGGATTTGATATTAATTTTACGCTTCTTTTCCTTTTAAGCGCAATAAAAAAGATTTTGTTCCCTTTTTAGCGCAACAGAAGGATAATTCTTGTATCATAATTAATGTATCCGGATGGTGGCTTATGTATCCCGAAGGTACAAATTTAAGGAATTATTGTAATTAGAAAAAAAGTAGGGAGGATATAATTTACTCTTTACACTATGGGATTTATGTAAGTTATACTATTAGAAATGGTTCAAAAATGTCCTACTTCCACCTATTGGATCAAATTTGCCCCTCCTTCCACCTATTGGATCAAAATATATTTAACGTATTAAAAATAATTCAAAAATGTCTTTCTTTCCCCTATTAAATCAAAAATGTCATCAACCTATTACAAATGGTTCATATATATCCTTATTAATGATTTCACTGCGTTAATACCAAATATCTTCATTTAGGAGCACCATAAAGAATATGATCGACAAATTCTTCTTCAAAATTGTACCTGGTGGATTAAACTGGCAACACAGCTTGAGTTCAAAGAACAAGCTAAACAGAGGTTCCATAGTACAAGAAACTTTTTTCTATTAAAAAAAGAAAAAATTACATATGAAATAAATAGACTAAAACCAAATTAATGATTAAAGAATAAAATATTTTATAATTAACTATGAAAAACTAATATCATATATATATATATATATATATATATAAATAATTATAAAACTTATATATAATTATTTAACGATTTGGTTCGATTATTTTTACTAGAACTTTATTCAAACCAAATCAAATGTCAGTTTTTAAATCGAGTTGGTTTGATTTGCTTTTCTGTTAGCACCAAAAAGGCTAATAATTAATGCATGACTCTTTAATAGGCAAACTTAATATGCCTTAATTTGTAAATTAATTAAAACTATGAACGTTTCACTTCATTGTAGAACGTGACCAACTACTATATATAATTATTATGGAACGTATTTCACATAAGGGAAAACGAAAGAATTAATGGCTTCTATATTATTCATGGTAGCATTTTTCTTATTTCTCAATATTCCTCAATATCATTGTGCTGGTGAAAATTCAGCAGAAAGCTTTCTTGAATCAGCAATAAAACTTGCTTTAAAAAAAACATATCAAGCTGACGATGTTGGAGACTACTATTGTATCGACCAATTCTCAAATGCACAGAGACTTCTTGAAGATGCAATGCGTCAACACAAACAAAAACTCTACAATTCTGTTCTTTCTTTAGCTCATGAAGCCCTAAACTTTGTTAGCAATTGTCATGAAAATCAAGATTTAGAAAATCTTATTAAAATAGCTATGCAACTTGTGAGGATAGAAACCGGATCCCCTATGCCTAGCCAACAATAAAGCGTACAATAAATATAATCATGTCAAACGTCATAGCTGAGTATACAATATAATTTGTCAAAAAGTCATAGAAAATATACATTGATTATACTATATAGCTTAAATATACATGACTTATACACTGACTATATATTTTGATACACTCACTAAGTACAATTCACGAATTCATGTGAAGAATATTTAATTGTACATTGCAAATTGGAACAAATAAACATGCATGCTCTAGTTATAATCTGATGACTGAGATGTAAACTTGATTTAAGCATCAGTCTATTGATTTAATATTTCTGGATATACAGTTAGTGAAAAGAACTGGGAACCTGAAGATTATATACAAGCGATCTGATCTGGCTCTGAATTGCAGAGGCAGAAAGATGGACCTTACATTTTACGGTTCAACTCAACAACACAGAGTATACATGTGAATAATTACATAAATATTGAATTCTGAACTCAAAGTGTATGCGGACCTTAAAAGTTGAACCCGTCAAAATTGTATATGTTCGGTGGATGAGAAGTGATACTCATCATAAACATTTCCATCTGCTTCTGAGAATTTAGCCTTTGGAAGCCTATAAGGAATTACGAACTGCTGTCTATACCTCTGGCCTTGGCAATCATCTGTTCTTCTCATGTTTTGGTCTGAGACAAATACAACCAGGGAAAGGATTTGCATAGAAATTTTCCTCCAGTTTAGGTGAATGCCCAACAACTCTAGCATTTGGTGCTCCTGTTCTGTTTACATGTAAGCCCCTAACTTGAGTTGCAAATTCTTTCCAAGTTAGCTTCTTGTTGTCCATTCCATCCATAAGTCTAACAAAATTTTGCCTGAAACATGTCAACAAACAAGTGAACAAAACTATTTAACACAAGCATAAAGAAAGTAAATGCTAGAAAAATTGAACATTGATGATGTCTAATACTTACTTGTCCGGATTGATGGTCTTCCAGAAGCCTTGGAATAGGCGATGACCACGAACTGCCTTGGCCATATTCCCATCATAGGTGTATAAGAAAACGTCAGCATGAAGAGCTAAAATATAATCTAATGCAGCAAGTTGATTATGCCTTTGCATAAAAGGTTTCAACTCTTGCTCTGTTGCCAAATTGGAATGGTAATATACATTTGGATACCTTTCTTGAAGTGCCTTTAATCCATTTTGTCCAAAAATATCTCCTGCGACTATGCAGATTTTAGTGTTTGATGGATATTCCATCGCCTCTAGAAAAATGGCAGCCTCTCGAGGTGTCATAGGACATAGCCCCAGAACCCTCTTTTCTGTCCCATTTATCCTTTTCTCTTTCCAATGCTTAGTTTTGTACCTTAATTTTCGAAGCTCCTCTGCTTCCTTTTGTGTAAGATTGTGATTGCAGCCTGTGAAAGCCAGCATATCTTTCTCATATCTGTCATAAATGTATGTAACTTAATTTCTAAAACGATAAAAATTATAGTTTTCGGGTATGTATTTAAGTAATTTGTACCTACCTTAAATGCAGAGCTATATATGGTTCACCATTTTCCTTGAGTCTGTTTACTAACTTTGTTCCAAGTTGTTCAATTTTCTCCGTAAAACGAATGGCTTCATACATGGCATGGCATCGGAGTTTTTGGATTGAATCTGGGATGCCATTGTTAGCGAGCCGCGAATCAGTGTGAGTGAATTCTATTACTTTGTGTCTCTTCAATATCTTCAAAATGTCTCTATTATAGTAACTGGCCTGCACTAAATTAATATGATCAGCCAAAGTAGAAACTCACCATTAATTTGGGGCAAATCTATGTTGCTAGCTAGGACCCTTCAAAAATATCTACGTGTGTCAAATACTCCAAAAGTAGTGTATTTTTGGAGAATCTGACACGGGTGTGGCAACATTTTTTAAGGGCGGGGAAAATATATGTATATGAAGAAGCTAAGCATGCCTTTGACCAAGAAACAGGTGCCTTGAGGAAAGGTTTAATATTTGCAACACTTGGAGGAAGAGACTCCAATACTTCAATATCATCTTCCAAAGATTTTCTGAAATGTTGCCAGTCAAAGATATCTTTGAATTCACTGTAAAACAGAATTAATTATTAACATTATAAGATGCATTTTAATTATTTTTTTCAAATAATTAAATACCAGGAGAATGAATATGTATATTTATTTGCACCTAGGATCTGTCCAAAAGGATTTGTGATCTAACATAGGAAGAACCAAGCTTGCATTCATAAGTTTTGCTACTGCTACCATATCGCTTATCTGCATCAAAGTTTTAGTAAAATTATGATAAGTAATTATTCATTTTCACATATACAATCGAACTCGAAAAAAAATGAAAAATTACATAGTACAATTGGTTTAACATTAGAACACTATTAAACAAAAAAAACTGGTAATTAATTAATAAAGTAGCTAGTCTTACCCCGCTTCTCATTTGGTTAAGTCCTCCATTTGCATGAACTAAAATATAACCATTGCTCATACTTTTGCCTCCTGAGAAAAAAAAATGTTTACACTTAATGACAAATTAATACTTATTGCTCCAATTATCAAGTGTTAATTAAGTATACATACTTGTCTTTATACTTGATCGATCGATGCATTTATAATACTTATCACTTCCGATGTTTGCCCAAATTTCACTATTCTGGGAAGACATTATCCAGGAAATTAAACCTATGATTAGTACAATCCAGAACTTAAACCTATAATGTTAGTTAAAATCCTGAATCCACCTCTGACTCGTGACAACAAATTAAAGGGGAAATAAAAAGAAAAGATTGATGAACCTGTTCATGCATTACATGACGTGGAAGTTGTAAGAAATCATGATGGGAAGTCATGGTGGCATTAACTCTAAGAAATAAATGTATGAGAATAATCTTCACAAACATGGTGGAAATCATAAGTAACATTAATGCACCAAAAATCCAACGGCTTAGGTATCTTCCTGGTCTCATTAACGAATTAACCGACGACGTTATTCTTCGATGATGATGATGCTGTCCTATATTAACTTTCCCGTTACCATTTTCCTCCACGTATTCAACGGAATCTATCGGTCTCCGACGAGTCGTGATGGTGCCCGTTGCCAATGGGGAATTGCTCATTTTTGTTAAGTGTAAAAAATGGGGAAAAAAAATGTTAGGGAAAAAAATGGTGATTAGTGGAAGAGAGACATGGTAATGGAGAGGAGAACAATAAGCCTTGAAGGGACGTTAAGGGCTTCATCCTCATTCCCATGTTGTTTAATTAATTAACAATTACTCATCCCATTTTCCACTTTTGTGAAGTAATGGCTCCGCTTTATGAGGCAAAGCACCCAATGTACAAATTATAATTAACCGATATTTACGAATTAATCATGTTGAGTAGTGGATAAGTAGTTTCCTCTATTTGTTTATTATGCAATATTTTTGGGAAATTAAACGTGTTTATTTTGTCAGAAGAAAAATAAAAGTGTTGTAGTAGTAAGACAACTTGGTTAATTAGAGGTAATTAAGGACAACCTAAACAGTAGCTATGTACATTAATTAGTTTAACCTAGAGTATATACACACGTTATATGCTAAAATAGATTGTGATTATAAGGATTGGCTATCACGTATGATAACTTGTAGGACTCTTATGACTTTTAATTTCCTTCTTGTGTATAAATACATGGCCAAAATCATCCTTAAACTATACTCCAAACTTAAACTATATCCTTAAAGTATTATTCTTAGCAGAAAACATCCTTCAAATATTTAAAAGTGAACAATGTTCATCCTTCTACTTGAATTTATCAAAAAACTAACAGATCCCACAAAAATCAAGTCATCCCTTTGTAATTATTATTCTTACATACGCTAAAAATACTATCGTGAACTTTTTCGGTAATTGAGTTTAGCATTATGCAAAATCTTTTAATTTGATGGGTTTTTTTCCATTTATTTTTCATGTAATTTGATATTACAAATATTATTAATTGAAATATATTTCTTCTCAATTGAATATGCTAGAAGCGGCGTTTGTTGATGTCTAAGATTTTTTTTTAAAAATCAGGAACTTCTTACAGCAGGTAATGAAATTATGCAAGAAAACTTTTGTTGATAGTCACGTGAACTACTCATGTTTTTGTAGGATCCATTAGTTTTTTTACGATATCTAATAGAAGGATGATCATTGTTAACTTTCAAATACTTAGAGGATGTTTTTTGCCAAAAAATATATTTTAAGGATGTAGTTTAAGTTTGTGGTATAGTTTAAGGATGTTTTTGGCCAAAAACTCAAATACACACATATGAAGGTAACCGTACACATTCATTGAAGAAAGACGAAATCCATCGACACCAACGTATTAAAGTTATCAACAACTTTCACTTAGACACCTCAAATAGGTCTTGTTTATTTTAAACATCCATAAACTTTCATTTAGACACCTTAAGTAGACCTTGTCCATTTTTCAAGTATGCTTTTTGACACTTTTTGCTGACATGACATAGAAAATGTAATACACTCATTAATGGTGTGTGAGAGATATTGTTTTAGAAAAAAAAATAGAAAGAATTAAAGTAAACCTGGGCTTTGAGTATAACGAAATTCATCTAGGATTTTTTGGAATATGAACTTGTTGTAGGTAAAATAAAATTTAATTTGCAGAATAATTGAGGAAGTTAATAACTTTTATGAATAATTTTTTTTTTGTTATTAGTTAAGTTTCTTATAAAACCTTGTATGGGATTGACGTAACGAATTGCTAAAGTACTTGCAAGATAGTAAGTTGATGAAAGATGTTAATGCATCTTAAGCACTCCGGAGAAAAGCCACACGTTACTGTCGAACATCGGACCAACTCCCTATTTATGGCTTCCTCCGTTTCTTATTAGTTGATCACTTTTTATTTTACACTATGCTTAAGGAATCATAAATAAGAAAATATTTTTTCTAATTCACCCCTTAAAAAGCTTCTTGGGAGTTGTATAAACAAAAATGTGAACAATTTTAAAAAAGAATTAATTGCAAGGGTAATATAAGAAAAATTGAATTGATGTTTTTGTGATTTAGTAAGATGGACAACTAATATGGAACAACTATTTTTAGTATAATGATTCATTAATATGGGACAGAGGGAGCAATATATGGAATATAGACAGCCATACCCGCTGAATTTGAGATAGCTTTATTCAGAATCATTAAAGAGGTTTATTTGAGCAATGTAGAATGGGTTCATGCCCGATTTGAACAACTAACATTGAATTTTTTACGAAAATTTTTTAACACACAATGATCACACCTAAAGATTGATATCAATGTAAAGAATGTTTCATTAACCTAGTTATAAGATTTAACTATTCATAACTAGTTGCAAATAATAATAATAATAAAAGTAACTGAAATAACTAAAGAACATTAAGATGAAATTTTTTTATCTAAACATTTGATTAATGCAGTTCTTGCAAGTGTATATGTTTGTACCACAATAATCTTGTATGAAAGCAATAACTAAAACTAAAAACAAGTATGAAGTACGTAGTTCATAATAAAGAATGATGAAAACCAAATTCTATTGATAGAGCATAATCCTAAAAATGTTGTGCTTATGATCTATTTATAATAGTTGAACGAGAATTCTAATCCTGATTGGACTCTACTTTGACTTTGTCAACTCTGGATCTGTAAAACTCTAGTGTGCGGTGCAGACTCCATCGCGGAGCAGGAGATCTATCTCAGACTCATTGTCTTCTTTTCAGTGTGTGGCATGTCCATCACATAAAATTTTCCCCATAGAATCTAGTTTCAACAGGTGCGGCGTGAGGGCCGGCCAACACATGGTCTGTGCCCCGTATTACGGACCACATTTTATTTAGCCTACTTTGGTTGTATTTTAGTATGGGACACTTTGATTTGAGTTCTAATCCATTTTTGGGTCAATTCTTGTTGTTTTTGACCTAAAATCAATCTAAGCATATATATATATATATATATAAAAGCTCATCACAACAGTTACACATAAAACACATGGATATATATGAGTTAACGCTCAATTACGGATAACATACGGTGCTTGAATGCATAAATACATTCGAGATCATTTATCAATTACGATTTGATTTTGACCAACCCTAAAAGTAGGTTTACAATAGTCTAACAATTGTTTTAAAACAATCCTAAACTCATGCAATGTGGAACCTCAATAATTTCATATAAATAAACTCATTGGATGGGATAAAGGGTTGGAATTCTCCTCATAATTGTTGAGAGCATTGTCCCTTAGTGAGGGACTCAACAAAAAAACATATCTCTCCACTATTGGATTTATGATCGGTATTAGATTCAGTTTGTATTTGTACATATTTGTAAGGTAATTACGCATACCATTTTTACATAATGTTCTTTATAAAGAAGACTTGTATTTGTCCTAGATAAGGTAAGCATATTTTTGTCTCGTGTATCTTCATTATGGTATTGCCAACTCGTATTTTAGAAAATTTGATGGCGTTGGAAAGAAGACTCAAAGATCTTCGATTTGATACCTTACGGGCCACCTAACTCTTTATGTGCTAAAAGTTATGGTCGTTTGCAGTTGATCCAAAACTTAAAAGAACTTATGGATGACTTGAATGAATTTCTCTTTAGTTCTTTTTGGAACTTGAGATGCTACATTTAGTAACCTTAACACCTAAGAAAATTTAAAATTTCTCGGTAAAATCTTATTCACACACGAAGAATGGTTCGAGTTTTAGCTCAAAAAATTTCGGGGTGTTACAATATCTCCCCCTTGGGATCATTCGTCAATGGGGTCACTCTTACCATCTCCTCTGACTCCTGAACTTGCCTACTAACATAGGCTGAACTGATTCATACTAAGAGTTGGGACTCTCTATAGCACATAACTCAAGAACGATGTTGTTTTGAACAAAGTCACGCTCTCTCTGAAGTTATCTTATCTGAAACAAAGGAAGTCTGGGCATGAAGTATGAATAGGAATATTATGCCTGGGTAGTCACAAGTCTAGGCATGAAGTAAGAATAGGAATACTATGCCTAGGTAATGTGATTGCTATTTGTTAAGCTTAGCAACACTCCTCGACTATGTTCTTCTTTCCTTATTACCATACCTCATTGGCTGCAACTCATAGCACCCACAAGGGTACATGACCTCTCTTGTCAAGGTATAAGTCTAAAGTCCTTGCTTCTTATTCTAGAAATTGTGTATAGATGTGAATCTCTCTAAAGTGCATGAGTATAGGTCATGAACACAATCCTGATATTAGAAACATAAACAAGATTATGTACTGACTGAACTTTGAGAATACGCTAGAGTATGAATGGATTGACATACCACATTAACTCTTCCTGAACATATTACTATCGGGAAAAGGCATCAATTCCCCCTTGAACTTGTCCCGAAAATTCAATTACACGTACGCTTAAACTATCATAGTGACGTATTACACACTTATACTACTCAAAAGTAAATTTTCTTACCCCCTAAAACTGACGTGGCAAAATAAAAAATAAAAAATAGGCACGTCAGTTTGAAATTTAAGTGAAAAAAAAAGTTAGAATCTTCTTATCCACCCCCACCCCCACCCCAACACCTCTTCTTCTTCACACCCCACCCATTGTCCTCTTCTTCTTCATTCTTTATTTTCATCACACTTCTTTAAAAAAAATTATCACAATCTTAAAGCATAATTTTTTTTATTCGCAATAAGGTTAATTCTCATAGATTTTTTAGTTTATAATTGTATTTTATCTAGAAAAATTCCGGTTGATTGTTTCTATCTTTGTCATTTTTTTGACTTTGTTAAAGAAATTTTTGTTGTAGATCAATTTTTGGGTTTAATGGTGATAGCAATTTTATGGGTTCGGTGGTGATGGGTGGTGGGTGACAAAAATTAAAAGAGGTAATTGAAGATAGTGATGAAGAAAAAATTGATATTAATAATGGTGGTGGTGATAGTTGGTGTTGGGTGACAGAGAAGAAGAAGAAGAATTGAATGTGATATAGTGGTGGTGAAGAACAAAATCAATAGTGAAGGTGGTCGGATATGATTTTTCCGATGAAATGAGAATTGAAATGGGTGTGATTTAGTGATGAAGAAGATATAATTATTAGAGAATTAAAGTAATTAATTAGGGATTAATTAGAGTAAAATATAGTTAACAAAATAAAAGTTAATTAATAAAGAAAAAAAAACAAAAAATTATAATTTATGACATGATGTAGCGTTGATGTGGTAGCGAGTGTAATACACCACATAATATGAGAGTGGTATTACACGTCTCATGGTGGTAATAAATTCACTTTTGAGTGTTAAAGGTGTGTAATAGGTCATTGTAATAGTTTAAGTGTGTAACTGACTTTTCAGGACAAGTTCAGGGGGGAATCTATGCCTTTACACTTGACTTGGGTTCTCATCTTATCATCTCCCCCTTAGGTCTAAAGCTGACAGTTGGAAGCTGTGGACCTATTCCATCATCTCTAAATTGGTCCACATCATTTTACTCTAATACTCGGCAAAGTCTTATTTCATGAATACTGAACTCTCCATAAGCATGTAGTAAGACTCCTTCTAAGACCTCTTTTTAATATGCATATATTAACCTCTTCTCATTGGCTTATAAGTCCGCTTCATCTGACTCTTAAGGAAAAAATAATAATGCTTACATCAACATATTCCACATGACAGCTCCAATATACTATCTAGCACACATGGAAAATCATTTAACTTAATTGGAACCTCGTCTAGTTACATATAATCTCGGGTACACCTCTTAATGCTCTTGTTACTCTTATGACTTAGCCTCACTTCACTACCCTCATCTAAAAGTTAGGATCTCTCACTTGTACCACTCATATTCATTACAGCTAACATCTCAATTCCTCACCTACTCTATGTCAAGTCTACCAGATCATATCTCAAGACTAACATCATCATCCTCGAGTTTCCCTTCTTTTGATCATGACGCTCATTTCAAATTCAAACTTAGTGTTTATTACTAAACCCAGATATCAATATGATTGCTCGCTTACTATACTAACTTATAACTACTAGATAAAAATTAAGAAACACTCGCCCACTAAAACTTCATGACAAGTAGTCAATTTTTATCTCTCGGTCTTCATACTTACAAATTTCCATCACATTCCACTTCACAACCTAAGTACTATTTACTCATTCACTATACATCATTGCCTAATTAGTGTTAAAACATGACTTTGAACATTATGGGCTCTCCCTCAATAATCATAAGTCTGGCTTAGATCTATCACCTCATGAATAATATTGCTCTTTTATTCAACACCTACACTTGGTCATTACGAACACAATGACACCTCATCATAAACCACTTTCTAGTTAAAATCTACTCTAACTCATCCTAACTCCTAACTATTCCTCTACCTCATATCACGAACTCTAAACAAGAATATTATTCCTTAGTCTACTCATAATGGAAAAACTCATCATTAATAACTTACTGGGTGCATGATTACAATAACAAAATTTGCCTCATCACTATCTTCCTTTCTTGGATTACTGAATCTCTGCATGTATTTTTTTAACTCTGGGCACTTTACTTTTACTGCTTATAACATCGTAATTCATACTATATTTTCGGGTGAACACATTACCCAAGCTCGAAAACACACTCCCTCACAAGAGTCTCAATTGGAACAAGGTTTAGAGAAGAAAGTACAATCTCGCTTTTAGCTTGAACGCACGATTCATCTGAATATGAGTGTATTCATTCGAAACTCAACACTTAACTCACTCATGGGCTTCTCTCAAGCCTCTCTGCAGTCTCATGACTTCCTCAAGACTTTTACTGAGAGAAACTCATCGATAAAGAACTGGCTTTGCTTTTCAACCACCTTTAGTATGAGGGGTAGTCAAATGAATCTGAGAAACGCACGAGTATGAATAAGCTCCTTACGACATAGTTCTATTGCACGATTTAGAGTATGAAAGAAGGGGAACTTTTCTCAAATATTTGTAGTCCCTTATTTATAGAAGACGAGCCTTCACAACCATAAATAAGATCCTACTGACACGGCTTCATAGACACTCTAGGACACTTGAACTCTGTGCTCTGATACCAAGTTTGTCACACCCCGAGCCTACACCCTAAACGTGATCGGCACTCGAGAACCATTGTTCCCAAACAAACCCTTGGCCTGGCTCATTACTCAGCGGAAGACTTACTCAAGAAAAGTGGAACTCCAAATGCATAAATAACTTTAAAATTCAATTTAAACTCAACTCCAATAATTGTCTGAAAATAATTTAACAAGTATTAGTTAAATGTCTCATGACCCCAAAACATTCCAACAACAAAGAAAATGATGATAGACTCTTCGACCTTTAAACTATCTATGAAGCCTCAACTATTACAGAAGGATTATCGGGACAAGACCCACGACTATCTAACAAACTGAAAGTAAAAGTGGAACCCTCCAGAAGCAAGGAGGCTCACCAAAGCTAACTGGAACTGCAAATGGTATCAACAGAGCGTTTGTTGATGACCCTAAATACCTGTATCTGCATCACAAAAAGATGCAGGTCAAATGACATCAGTACATTGAATGTACGAGCATGTAAGGGGAATTCTAAAGCATAAACATAAGCTTGAACTGATAAAAAGGGAACATACTTACCTTGTCTCATCTCACTCAACTCGACTCAACTCAAAGATACACAACTTAAAGATACTCAACTCAAGGATACTCAACTCAAGGATAAAGCAACAATAA
This sequence comes from Solanum verrucosum, assembly GCF_900185275.1. Lineage (NCBI taxonomy): Eukaryota > Viridiplantae > Streptophyta > Magnoliopsida > Solanales > Solanaceae > Solanum > Solanum verrucosum. Next base: position 2,188,131 of record NW_026020441.1, read on the forward strand.
AAAAGGCAATATATGAAAAACTTTTAAAACAATAGATAATAACTCAATTGTATGTGAAGATACAACAATAACTCAATTGTATGTAAGGATACAATAATAACTCTTATTTGGGAGATTCTCTAACCGAAAACCATCACTATGAGCTATGTGATGATACAACGTCTCGCCCACGCTGCCAGAACTGTCATATACCTTGTTGGAGTATAAGGCATCCTCAACTAAGTGGATCCACTAAATCATGCTTAAAAAGCAATAAGGAATCATCTAAAAAGTATGACTCTTTACCCGGTTGGCATACATGGTTTATGAGGACTTTGACTTGTCTGAACTTGTTTTCATATCGGTGCTCAATACTACTCCCAATAATCTATACTCATTCTCATATGTTTTAAAAAATAATTGTTCCTCTGATTTGAGATAATTGCTCAAACTACCCTCTTAAAAGAGGTAACTGCTCTTGAAATATCTTTTGAACACATAACTCATTTAGAAATCTCAGTTATTTTTATCAATGTAAAAATTGATACCTCTGGAAATACATAGTCCATTTATACTCTTACTCAATTCATACTTGAAAACTCTTTCTCTAAAACATATCAAAATCATATTTTAATATGGTCATTGATGACTCGGGAAGGCATACAACATAAACATTGATGGCATATCTAGATACCATACTGCTCATACATTGATGACATACTCGATTGTCATACTAATCATGTTTTAGAAACTCTTTTCTCAAAACTCATATTTACTTTCTCAAAACTCAGTTTAATAACTCAAGTGTTGACTTTAAAAAGCTTCTCAAAATTTATAACTCAAATCATAGGTTTCATGTGGAATTATGGACATGAACGATTCAACTCAGGGATCTTAATAGCAATAAGGAAACTCAGTACTCAGAACTCAAGGACTCAAGAACGCGAAACTCATAACTCAACGATATTTCTCCTCTCAAGGATACTCAATTTATGGAGTTCATGCGGAATTATGGGCATGAACGACTCGACTCAAAGATATCAATTACAACATGGACTCATGATTACAACTCTTATCATCCTCATACTCATTTACTCAAGTCTTGAAACAAGTTATAAATAATTGCAGAGGACTTCTCGAAAAGACTCAAAGGGCTTTCTCGAACTTTATTCTAAACTCTACCTTGAATTCTAGATACCATACTGCTCATAGATTGATGGCATACTCGATTGTCATACTAATCATGTTTGAGAAACTCTTTTCTCAAAACTCAGTTTAAGAACTCAAGAGTTGGCTTTAAAAAGCTTCTCAAAATTTATAACTCAAATAATAGGGTTCATGTGGAATTATGGACATGAACGACTCAACTCAGGAATCTTAATAGCAATAAGGAAACTCAGTACTCAGAACTCAAGATCTCAAGGACTCAAGAACGCGAAACTCATAACTCAACGATATTTCTCCTCTCAAGGATACTCAATTTATGGAGTTCATGTGGAATTATGGGCATGAATGACTCGACTCAAAGATTTCAATTACAACATGGACTCATGAATACAACTTTTCTCATCCTCATACTCATTTACTCAAGTCTTGAAATAAGTTATAAATAATTGTAGAAGACTTCTCAAAAAGACTCAAAAGGACTTTCTCGAACTTTACTCTAAAGTTTACCTTGAATTTGAATTATGAAATCACTAAAATAGAAAAGGGATTTAGCGGCAATTAAAATGGTATTAGTGGCAATAACAATAGATGATATACCCTTTACCAGCCAATGGCCTTTGGCCGCTGTATCGGAGGTTGGCAAAGGATTTTGTGGCATTTCATACAAGCGCTGGTAAAACTAATATCTATTACCGCTAAAACACATTGGTTTTAGCGGCAATTGTTTGCGGCCATTGATTTGGCTGCTAAATCAAATCTAAAAAAACTAGGAATGTTCTTGTAGCGTCCATTTTCATTGCCGCTAAATCCAATTAATTTGTTGCTAAAATGCACTAGTTATAGAGGCAATTAAGATAGCTTTTAAATCCAATCTGAGATGACTAAAAAGCTCATGTAGTATTTATTTTTATAGCTGGGTAAACTCAGTAAAATAGCCACTAGATATCGATATATGTAACGACAAGAGTTTAGTGGCAATTTGAAAGGCTACAATATCCTTGTGAAAACGTATTAAATTCTCCATTTAGCGTCCAATTTTATTGCTAGTAAATCCACTTTATTTTACTCTAAAAGTCAAAGTTTTAACAACCAATTGCTTAGCCACCATTAATAGTGACCACATCCATTCATAAAATTATCTACTTTGCTGTTGGAATGATACATCCATAACTAGTGAATCCAATTTTTTTAAAATAAAAAAGAGTCTATGACGACAAAGTTTGTCAAATGCTAAAAAATATATGATATTAATTGATGAAACATAATATGTCTTATCAAATCCAAACAAACAAAAGGAAGTACTCATCCAAAAAAGAGGTATCATAGTTTAAAAGTAAACTTATATTATCTGTACGAAATAACTAATATCATTATAGAACCAATCCTATCATAATGTCTTCAATTAATTTTCATAATTGTTTGTCATATTGAAATATTTCATTGTCAAAAGTTTTGAACATCATACTGTATGACCTGAAATTATAAAATAAATGTGTCAAAAGATGAAATATAATGGATAAAAAAACATCACGAGTTTGGAGCTATAATAACATAGCAGAACCATATGAAGATTAAAAGTATCTCACCAACACTAGTCAATATGACATCCAGCATTTTCCATCACAAATGATTGGGATCACAAGAGGCATATTATTTGGAGAAGCAGAAAACCTCACCATATAATAATAAGCAATTCAATACGAAACTAACCACCTCTTGAAAGCAAAGCAACATATATACAACTACACGCACCAAGTACTTATGTCCAAGGTTAACTCTATGCATTCTTAAACTATGCTGATGAATATGTGGAACACCTATTTTTTTAATGCAATTTTCAGCTACTACTTTGGATAAAATGCAAGGGTTGACAAAGTATCAACATGAGACAAAGAATGCAGGATATCCATGGAAAGTGTTGAGCAGAACTTATTTGATCCACAGAACATAGACAATGATCATGACAAGTTCCTTGTATTCTAATTTTTATCACATTTTTAGCAATCAAACCATTAATATTGCTTTCAGCTATACTATTGAGATTAAAGTATAGTTAGTTAGTTAACCGAATCTGTTATTATGTACAACTGTCATGTTAGTTAATAGTTAGTTAGAGAGCTTTAGATATTTTACTCTTCCTTTTTGTATTCTATATAAATATTGATGTGTACAGTCAGTAAGAATTAATCAGAATTGGAAATTTCACAAACCATCTCTTCTCTCTTACTTCGAGTTCCAGATATTCTCCATTAATGGAGTTTCCTGATTCACTAAATCTCCAATATTAACATGGTATCAGAGCTTGGACGTTCTGTTCCTTCTCTTTACACTCCTTCTTAGTTGTGTTTGCGTCATCGATTTCGAGATCTTCAATTCCAGATCTATTTCTCTTATCAATCTAATTCTCTTCTCTTTTCAACTGGTATCTTTTCCTCTCTGATAACTACTTCATCATGGTGGAACTCACGAATGAGGGATCGTCTGCTGGAATTAATACGGGATCGTCTACTGGAATTGATACAAACAGTCACCTCTACATTCATCCATCTGATAGTCCTGGTGTGGTACTTGTACCTGTCCCTTTCGATGGAATTGGTTTTCATTCCTGGCGAAAAAGTGTCCTCAGATCTTTGTCCGTGAAAAACAAATTGATTTTCATCAATGGTGAATGCAAACGCCCACCTAAAACTGATCCAACTTATCGCCAATGGGTGAGATGCGACGATATGGTCACGTCGTGGATTCTTAATTCACTGGGTAGAGAAGTTGCGGATAGTGTCGAATATGTGGTGATGCTTTGGAATTATGGACAGAGCTAGAAGATCGCTACGATCAGACGAATGGAGCACAGTTGTACCAACTCAGAAAGAGATCAACGATCTTAGTCAAGGTATTCTCGATATCACCACATACTACACTAGATTGAAGAAACTCTGGGAAGAACTTAACAGTTTATGCATTACCAGTCAGTGCAATTGTGTTTGTATTTGTGGTAACTAATCTTCAAAAGGCAGAGCAGCATAGGCGCCTAATTCAGTTTCTTATGGGGTTAAATGAAGTCTATACCATAATCAGGGGCAGTATTTTAATGATGAACCCATTGCCTTCTATGGCACAAGCCTTTGCATTGTTGGTTCAAGAAGAAAAACAAAGAGAGTTCAAGCCAAATAATCAATTGTTTGTTGAAGGAAGTTCATTACTTGCTGGGTCCTCAAGTTCCTCAAATTCATCAGGAGGAAGGAATTTTACAACAAACTACTCTTCTTCCAACATCACTAGCAATGCACCTAGGGGTAGACCTTACTGTGATTACTGCAGAAGGCCAGGTCATATCAGGGTTAAGTGTTACAAGTTACATGGAGATCCTCCTGGTCTAATTACTAACAATCCCAGACCTACTAATCATGATCCACAACACCAAAACCAAAGATACAACAACCAGAACTCAAGTCATAAGAACAACAAGGGTAAGGGTATAGTAGCTAATTTTGTCAGTTTGTCTTGTGATATCCCTGGAAATCAGGATGGATCCTCAGAGTCTCATTTCAATGACCAAGGAAACAACAACATCAACCTCACCAGAGAGCAGTATGAACAGGTTGCTCACTTGCTGCAACAATTCTTTTGAATTCAGCCCCATGGAGGATCAAAATGTTATGCACATGACAAGTGGAGTTGTGATCTTTGCAGGTACTTTTACTTGTTCTACTTCCATTGACTTTCACAAACTTTCTTGTGAATGCTTCAAAACAAGAACTGATCTATGGATATTAGACTCAGGTGCCTCTCACCATATGACTTTTGACAGAAATCTCCTTGTGAACCTGATAACCTTACCCTATCCTCTCTTGGTCAGACTACCTAATGGATATAGAGTTAAGATTACAGAGATAGGTAGTGTGTGTCTAACTTCCGAGATCACTTTGTACAAAGTACTCTATGCTCCTTCTTTTAAATTCAACTTAATTTCCATAAATACTCTAGCTGACAGTCTAAAATGTACTATTTCTTTCTCTAATACTTCTTGTCTACTGCAGGCCCATTCACTGAAGAGGCCTTTGGAGATTGGTAAAGCACATGATGGCCTATACTTCCTTTGCTCAGATTGCTTGCAACAGAACAATTCTAGTCATCCAAAACAACAACATATTTCTTGTATTTCCTTTCCTAGCTCTAAAATACAGTACAATTGTATTTCTTCTTCCTGTCCTTCTTATTCTGCTGTAATGAATTCCATGTCTATCAATAATAAAGACAATGTTGTTGATAAAACTTCTAGTTCTTTTCCTGTTAATAACACAGACCTGTTATGGCACTATAGATTAGGAATGTTCCCTTTGTAAAAATGAAAGGCATATCCTCTATACCTGTAAAATTCTCACCTAAACAAGCATTTTTTTGCCCCATTTTCCCTATGGCAAGACAATCAAAATTACCCTTCCCTACCAGGTCTCATAACAGTACTAACATTTTTGAGCTGGTACATGTTGATTTATGGGGTCCTTACCACACAGCCACCCATGATAATTTCAAATATTTCATTACCATGGTAGATGACTTTAGTAAATTCACCTGGACACATCTTCTCAGCTGTAAAAGCAATGTTTTGCATGTTATCAAAGCCTTTGTCATCATGGTTGAAAACCAAGTCAGCACCAGTGTCAAAGTAATCAGATCAGATAATGGCCTTGAGTTCACCAATAATGAGTCCATCATGTTTTTCCAGACTAAAGGAATTCTTCACCAAAATTCCTGCCCATACACACCCCAACAAAATGGGGTGGTGGAAAGAAAACATAAATATATCCTTGAAACAGCAAGAGCCCTCTTTTTTCAATCAAAACTCCCAATGAAGTACTGGGGTGAATGCATATTAACTGCAACACACCTGATAAACAGACTACCTTCCACCTCTTTCATCAAAAATGTCCTTATGAAGTTTTGCATCAACACAAACATGTGTACTCTAACTTGAGGAGTTTTGGCTGCCTTTGTTACCCCACTATACCCAAAGCCCACAGAACCAAGTTTGATCCCAAAGATGTTCCCCATATCTTTATTGGATATCCTTCATGTACAAAGGGATACAAAGTGCTAAATCTAACCACTAAGAAAATTCATATCTCCAGGAATGTTATCTTTCATGAGACAATTTTTCCTTTTGCTATGACCAATGATCCCACTCATTTTCCTGCATCTCATTTCCATTCTGTAGGCTCATCTGATTACTCCTATTACCACCATCCCTCCACACCTGTAGAAAGTGATCCAGGTCATGTAAACAACATTAATTAACCTCTGTCACCAACACTTTCTACTCCAACTACTTCTCCAATTGGTCCTTCTAATCCCACTATGTCATCCACTCTACCTCATACTTCCATACCTATTTGCCACCCTACAAGACCTGCCCTTAGAAGGTCTCATAGGATACATAGAGTACCTCCTTACTTGTCTGATTATGTCCATAGAACACCTCCAGTTATTTCCTCCCAACCTCTTATAGCCCTCAATGCTCATTTTTCCCTTAACCACCACATATCACCTGCTGCTCTAAATCCTGAAAGTCAGTCTCTTGTAATGAATGTTTCTCATGATTGTGAGCCTAGTTCATATGAGAAGGCAACTACAGACCCTACTTGGCAAACAACTATGACACATGAATTCAATGCATTACATGACAACAATACATGGACCCTCACAATCTTACCAATTGATAAGAAGGCCATTGGGTGTAAGTGGGTTTACAAAATCAAACACAAGGCAGATGGGAGTGTAGAGAGATATAAGGCCACATTGGTAGTGAAAGGATATACTCAGCATCATGGTATAGATTACACAGAAACTTTCTCACTTGTTGTTAAAATGACAACTGTAAGGACACTCATTGCCACTGCAGCAAAGAAACAATGGAATATATATCAACTTGATGTTAATAATGCCTTTCTCCATGGAGATTTGCATGAATAAGTGTACATAGATATACCTCAAGGTTTGTCTGTTCCTACCACAGGCATGGTCTGTAAACTCAACAAGTCACTATATGGTTTGAAACAAGCTAGTAGACAGTGGTATGAAAAACTAACTGAAGCTTTAAACAAAAGAGGGTACACTCATTCTCTCCATGACTACTCCCTATTTTACAGAAAAAGAGGCACATCTACTGTGTTTCTAGGTGTGTATGTTGATGATATTCTGCTCACAGGAACAGATATTGATGAGATAACTGAGCTCAAGAAGTTCCTTCATCATCAGTTTAAGATCAAAGACCTAGGCAGATTACACTATTTTTTGGGTTTGGAAATTTTATACAAGGATGGTGGGATTCTTATTTCCCAGAGGAAGTTTGTACAGGATCTCCTCAAAGAATTCAGTTGTGATCACTCCACTCCCTTGTCTTCTCCCCTTGATCCTAATGTTAAGCTGCGAGCACATGAGGGAAAGGCACTAGATGACCCCACTCAATACAGAAATCTGGTTGGCAAACTCAATTTTCTTACTAACACTAGACTTGATTTGGCTTATGGTGTGCAATTCCTTAGCCAGTATATGCAGGATCCCAGAGAGCCTCATTTGCGTGCTGCTTTTCACATGCTTCGCTACCTCAAGAAGGATCCTACTCTAGGAGTTTTCATGTCCTCATCTGCAGATTTCAAGGTATCTGCCTATTGTGATTTTGATTGGGCTGCCTGCCCTGATTCGTGAAAGTCTGTCACTGGTTATATTGTGTTGTTGGGTGATAGTCCTATTAGTTGGAAGTCCAAGAAGCAAGAAACAATTTCCCTTTCCTCAGCTGAAGCAGAATACAGGTCCTTAAGGAAAGTTGTAGGAGAATTGGTCTAGTTGCAAAGGTTATTTGAGGAATTGACTATACCTAGCCTTGGCCCCTTTCATGTTCACTGTGATAGCCGAGCAACTATTCATATTGCCAAGAACCCTGTCTTCCATGAGCGCACCAAGCACATTGAAGTGGACTGCCATTTTGTAAGAACCAAGCTTCAAGAAGGCCTTATAACATTGCATCATATTGGCACTACTGCTCAGTTAGCAGACATACTCACGAAGGCCCTCACTGGCATCAAGCACTGCACTTTATTGGACAAGTTGGCTATGTCTATTCCGCCTCCAACTTGAGGGGGCGTATTGAGATTAAAGTATAGTTAGTTAGTTAACCGAATCTGTTATTATGTACAGTTGTCATGTTAGTTAATAGTTAGTTAGAGAGCTTTAGATATTTTACTCTTCCTTTTTGTATTCTATATAAATATTGATGTGTACGGTCAGTAAGAATTAACCAGAATTGGAAATTTCACAAACCATCTCTTCTCTCTTACTTCAAGTTCCAGATATTCTCCATTAATGGAGTTTCCTGATTCACTAAATCTCCAATATTAACATATACAAAAGGAACCTATAGATAAGACTAACTACACCTCATGCGTATCCTTGTATATTATCAAGCATAATTTTTTCATGTACTCTCCCTTTGGCAAAATTAACTAAGGTGACCAAACAAAAAGAATGAATGGCCTATGCCTATGTACAAATCTATATCAGGGAGCAACCACAACATCAATGGGAAGATTATAAACTTGTAAATATTTTATAGCTGGAAGGTCTTTGATGTTCAAGAATCATGACGTACGTAATAAGTTGTTTGATCGTAAAACCAAGGACTATCAAATGAAGTGGTGATCAAGAACACCTTTGGTTACTCTCGATTAGGGATAATAATTGGGTGTCGATCATCTAGTCTGTAAGATCTGGATGGTGCATGACACCTTATCACCTATTTCAATTCCCCTGAAATATATATATGTTTTTTATCACTATTTCAATATTTTTTTTACTATTAGCTGCTTAATTTTTTATTAGTTTAAAAGTATTTAAATATTTTATTTTATTTTATTATATTATATTATAAAAAAATAAAAACAAAAATAAAAATAAAACCTAAAACTAACCCCACTATCCCCCCTCACACGACACACAACAACACGAGAAAAAAAAACGCACAACACACATACTACAAAATCAGCAACCAAAAGCAAAAAACTCACGCCAGAAAGAGGAAAAAATAAGAAACATTCCATTTTATATGATTTTTCTTTCAAAAAAACCATAACACATTCACCTTTTTTCTTTCCTTTCTCGTTACTTTCGTACAAGTACAATACATATACCACTACACACAATCTACAAAAGTTTTGTGGACGTTTTAATCGAGCTTCAATCAAGATATTGTGGTACTCAATTTCACCTTATCTTTTTAATTTGTTTATGGAATTTGATATAATTATGTGATAAGTTTTCTTATAATTTTGCTTCATTCATAATTCAATTGAAATGAATATTGGGTTGAGTGTTATATATTTATTTAATGCATGATTATAGCTTTAATTAGTGTTTATTTTTAGGCTTAAGTTATATGCGGCCCCTTAAAGTTGTCCATATATTTCACTTAGACACTTTAAGTTAGACTTATACCTATTGAACACTTTAACCTTAACAAATATATACCTATTTAACATAAAGTGACAATCACTTAAAATATTAAGATGCGTGTATTTCAAACGCTTATACATAATAAACATACCAATAAAATGATGACACGTGACATTGGATTCAACTTTTTTAAAACATCTATTTAAATAATCCAAAATGTTTTTTTAAGAAATTAAAATTTATTATTTTGAATTACCCTCCCCACCCCCGCATCTTCTTCTTCAAACCCATATCCCCTCTTCCATTGCCCTTCTATTGGCGCCAGCGCCGGCACCAGCAGCCCAGTAAACCATCATCCGACCTCTTTCTTCTTCTCCATTGATCAACTCACATCTTTCTTTCCTCCAATTGAATCTTACTCCTTTCATCAGCGTCGGCAATACAGCATCCACCCAAGCTAAATACCTATTCTTTTTCATTTTAATAGCATCAAATCCTTCTATTCATTGTCTTTATCCACTTCCCCATTGTAATCATTTATCACAATTATAACAGATAATAACAAACTTTTGTTCGAAAAATTATTTCATATTTATTTTACCGGATTAAATGGAGTTTTGCCGGAATATTGAATATGCAGATCTATATAAAAAAATAATAAAAAGGGAAAAAGCAAAAGAAGAATTGGAGACGTTAAGAGAAATAGATAGGTGGAAGGGGTGGGGTGGGACGTGTATGTGTAAAAGAGGATTATGGAAATGGTAGATAAGAATGGCAGAGGGACCGAAATATTGGGCTGGGAAGAAGACTTCCTTTCCAAAAGAAATTATTTTTTTCCTTTTTATTAATTTTGTATATAAGTTAGTAAAAAAAGAAAAAAAATTATTTTCAATAGTTTTACGCGCCCAAAGAGAGTGTAATACATGATTTTTGACATGTCAGCATTTTGTGTCTAATAGGAATGACTTTTGAACAATAAAGTGTTCAATAGGAACAAAGATATGTTGAGGTGTTCAAATGAAATCTGCGAACAACTTCAAGGGGACACATATGACTTAAACCTTATTTTTATTTATAGAATTTTATTCGCTAACCGTTATTTCTTAAAATAAACGGGCCGTGGTGGTGTTTTTGTCTTGACTTACATACCAATAATGATAAAGTAGGAATTATTCGGCTAAAAAATTATTGTTGTTTTATTTATCAAACAAAGAATGAGATTTATTTTAGCAATTCGTCATTGTTTTGTTTGGATTAATAAGAAATTACAATATGTGCATGCCTAATTTTGCCATTAACTTTAAGATAAAAATAAAAATATAATATGTGTAGGCATAATCTTAACATTAACTTTAAGAGTAAATAAAAATAAAAAATACAAAATAATCCAAAATTTTATATTGTATCCTAAAAGTTTAGATTTATTTTATTTTAGTTGATTTTATTTAATATTTTCTTATAACATTATATGGGTTTTAGGCATGTTAAAAAAATATTTGTTTCAATTAAAAATGTGGTTACACATCTTTTTTGAAACACTTAAAAGAAAATCAAGGATGTGGGACACACCTTGACAAAATTATTCTCATAAATATTTTATTTAATTGAAATCAAGACGTGAGACATAGAATATTAGGTAACACACTTGAGAGAATAAAACAGTTATGCTTCGAAGCTATTAAATATCAAAACCAAGAATGCGGCTACGCATCTAGGGTGAGACCAAATAAAAGTTCAACAATAAAAATGCAAGCGAAATTGTAGCCTATAAAAATATATCCAAAAATATTTAAAAGTAAGTATAAGTCAATAAAAACGATCGTGCTAGAACCACGGGATTCGAGGGATGCCTAATACCTTCCCCTCGGTCAACAGAATTCCGTACCTGAATTTCTAGTTCGCAGACCATATAAAGAGTCATTTCCTTTTGATTAGGGATTATAAAAAGATGACTTAGAACACCATAACTCAATTCCAAGTGGCGACTCTGAAAAGAAATAAAATAATCCCTAAATCAATATCGTCACTTAAATTGGAAAAATCCTACCTCCGTGTGCGCAAAAAGGGGTATGACAGAGAACCTTTCCGGTAAGTGCAGATTTAGTGCTATCATTTGGTCTTAATTTCTACGATGCCTAAGGGTGTGCCAAATATCCATCACTACTAAAAAACTGCTTAAAAATGACGGAAAGAAAAGCGACGGACGGTGTCGCTCCAAAAAGCGACGCCTTTTGCCACACTGTCCGTCGCTTTTTAATAAAAATAATTATTTTTAAAATTATTTTACAAAAAGCGACGGACGGCATCTCTTATTCTGTCACTTTTTTTCGTGGATTTTTGCGCTAAATATATATATAATTAATAATTATTTATTAAATATATATAGAGATGCCGTCCGTCGCTTTTTATTAAAAATAATTAAATATAAATTAAAAATGACCACGTTGTCCGTCGTTTTTAATTTATTTTATTTTATTAATTAATTTTTAAAAAGCGAGGGACGGCATCTCTTAGTCCGTCGCTTTTTGGTCAAAATGTTGGTCAACTATATTTAAAAAAAGCGACGGACTTAGAGACGCTGTCCGTCGCTTTTTATTAAATATCTAAAAGACATATTGCCATATTCTTATTTTCCTCTCTCTCTTCACTCTTATTCTCTCCCTTCTCTCTCTCTCTCTCTATATATATCGGTCTCGATCCCTAGCTCTTGTCGCCGCCGCCGTCGCTACCCTTGTCCGTCGCCGTTGCTGTAGCAACCAGTAGGTAGGGTTACATTTTAGTTTGTTTTTTTTTTCAATTCTAGTGATTATAATTGATTGTTTGTTAGTATATTATTGTGTTTGTTTGTTGGGTTGTAAAAGGACTTCTTTTACTACCTTTAGTGCCATCTTCGATGTCCTTTTGTTGCTTGATGTTATTGAGCACATCTGTTACTATACTTATCAAAGGTGTTGCCCCAATACCAAGGCCTAAGAAATCAAAACAGAGAAATAACCTTGAAATTGCAACAGTTGGAGAAGATTGAGGATGAAGAGTTGTGAAAGTAATGGTGTTATTCAATTGTTACTTTGATTTGATTATTGTTAGTTAGGTATAGATAATTGAAATTTTTTATTTTAGGGTTTTTTTAAAAAAAATTGGGCATGTTTAAATTGGGCATTGTTAGTTAGTGAAGAATTAGCATTTTTGTATTTTAGGACTAGTTTAAACTTGAGAATATGTAATTTGAGGTTGAATTGAGATTTTTTTGAATTTGATTTTAGGACTAGTTAGTAAAGTGTTAATAATTTGAAGTTAGAAATTAGTAATGGAAGTGTTATGAGTAGATGATGAATGTTTGAATGTCATGAATTTAGATGATGAATGTTTGAATGTCATGAACTTAGAACTTTAACTTAGAACTTGAACTTGAACTTTGAATTTGAACTTGAACTTGAACTTAGAACTTGAACTTGACCTTAGAATTTGAACTTGAACTTGAAATTAGAACTTGAACTTTAAATTAGAACTTGAACTTGAACTTGAACTTGAACTTGAACTTTAAATTAGAACTTGAACTTGAACTTGAACTTAGAACTTGAACTTGAACTTGAACTTGAACTTGAACTTAGAACTTGAACTTAGAACTTGAACTTGACCTTAGAATTTGAACTTGAACTTGAAATTAGAACTTGAACTTGAACTTGAACTTGAACTTGAACTTAGAACTTGAACTTGAACTTAGAACTTGAACTTGAAATTAGAACTTGAACTTAGAAATTGAACTTGAACTTTGAATTTGAACTTGAACTTAGAACTTGAACTTGATCTTAGAATTAGAACTTGAACTTAGAAATTGAACTTGAACTTTGAATTTGAACTTAGAACTTAGAACTTGAACTTGAACTTGAACTTAGAACTTGAACTTAGAAATTGAACTTGACCTTAGAATTTGAACTTGAACTTGAAATTAGAACTTGAACTTGAACTTGAACTTAGAACTTGAACTTGAACTTGAACTTGAACTTAGAACTTGAACTTGAACTTGAACTTAGAACTTGAACTTGAACTTGAACTTGAACTTAGAACTTGAACTTGAAATTAGAAGTTGAACTTGAATTTAGAACTTGAACTTGAACTTATAATTGGAACTTGAACTTAGAACTTGAACTTGAAATTTGAACTTGAACTTGAACTTAGAACTTTAACTTGAAATTAATACTTGAACTTAGAACTTGTATTTGAAATTAGAACTTGAACTTGAACTTAGAACATGAACTTAGAATTTGAAGTTGAACTTAGACTTGAACTTGAAATTAGAACTAATTAGCTTGAATGTATAACTAATTAAGTTTAGAAATTAGATATGAACTTGAATTGAAAACTTGAACTTATTAAAACTTGAATATATATATATATATAACTAATATTCTTGGATTTGAAGTTTATATTTAACTAATTTTAGAACTTTTCGTGCTAGGCAACTGAGGAAGCTCAACATCTAAAAAAGTTGATACAAGACTATATTGCTTCTTTCATCAAAGTAGGAGATAAGGTTGGTGCTTCTAAATTTCTAAAGTTCAAGTACAATTGTTTCAATAATGTGTTTGTGTCCATCTAGTATTGATACTTAGCTTTAATTCTAGTGATTATAATTGAATGTTTGTTAGTATATTAATGTTTTTGTTTGTTGGGTTGTGTTATTCAATTGTTACTTTGATTTGATTATTGTTAGTTAGGTATAGATAATTGAAGATTTTTATTTTAGGGTTTTTTTTAAAAAAAAATTGGGCATTTTTAAATTGGGCATTGTTAGTGAAGAATTAGCATTTTTGTATTTTAGGACTAGCTTAAACTTGAGAATATGTAATTTGAGGTTGAATTGAGATTTTTTTGAATTTGATTTTAGGACTAGTTAGTAAAGTGTTAATAATTTGAAGTTAGAAATTAGTAATGGAAGTGTTATCAGTAGATGATGAATGTTTGAATGTCATGAATTTAGATGATGAATGTTTGAATGTCATGAACTTAGAACTTGAACTTAGAACTTGAACTTGAACTTTGAATTTTGAATTTGAACTTGAACTTGAACTTAGAACTTGAACTTGAACTTGAAATTAGAACTTGAACTTAGAACTTGAACTTGAACTTGAACTTGAACTTGAACTTGAACTTAGAACTTGAACTTGAACTTAGAACTTGAACTTGAAATTAGAACTTGAACTTAGAAATTGAACTTGAACTTTGAATTTGAACTTGAACTTGAACTTAGAAATTGAACTTGAACTTTGAATTTGAACTTGAACTTAGAACTTGAACTTGAACTTAGAACTTGAACTTGACCTTAGAATTTGAACTTGAACTTGAAATTAGAACTTGAACTTAGAACTTGAACTTGAACTTGAACTTGAACTTGAACTTGAACTTAGAACTTGAACTTGAACTTAGAACTTAGAACTTGAACTTGAAATTAGAAGTTGAACTTGAATTTAGAACTTGAACTTGAACTTAGAATTTGAACTTGAACTTTGAACTTGAACTTAGAACTTGTACTTGAAATTAGAACTTGAACTTGAACTTAGAACATGAACTTAGAATTTGAAGTTGAACTTAGACTTGAACTTGAAATTAGAACTAATTAGCTTGAATATATAACTAATTAAGTTTAGAAATTAGATATGAACTTGAATTGAAAACTTGAACTTATTAAAACTTGAATATATGTGTATATATATATATATATATATATCTATATATATATAAAACTAATATTCTTGGATTTGAAGTTTATATTTAACTAATTTTAGAACTTTTCGTGCTAGGCAACTGAGAAAGCTCAACATCTAAAAAAGTTTATACAAGACTATATTGCTTCTTTCATCAAAGTAGAAGATAAGGTTGGTGTTTCTAAATTTCTAAAGTTCAAGTACAATTGTTTTCAATAATGTGTTTGTGTCCATCTAGTATTGATACTTATCTTTAGTTCTAGTGATAATTTTTTTTGTGTCCATCGATTGTTTGTTAAGCATAAGTACCAACACTAGTTGATCCTATTGATGACAAAATTGATTTTCTTGCAAGATCGATTTGTGTCCATCTAGTGTTGACACTTAGCTTTAAATTTAGAAATAATATATTTGTTAAGCATAAGTACCAACACTAGTTGATCCTAGTGATTTAGTTAATTGGTGGATTTAGTTAAAGTTGTTATGTTGTTTAAATAAGTTAAAATAAATAATGTGATTAGTTGTTTGAATTAAGTCAATACTAAACTAGTTAAAGTTATAAAGTTGTTAAGTTGTTTAAATAAGTTAAATTAAATAATGTGGTTTTGTTGATGGATTTAGTTGTTGGAATTAAGTCAAAACTAAACTAGTTCAAGTTAAAAAGTTGTTAAGTTGTTTAAATAAGTTAAACTAAATAATGTGGTTTAGTTGGTGGATTTAGTTGTTGTATTAAGTCAAAACTAAACTAGTTAAAGTTGTTAAGTTGTTTTAATAAGTTAAAATAAATAATGTGGTTAAGTCAATACTAAACTAGTTTTAGGACTACTACTAGTAAAATTATTATTAAATTTTATTTATAATATAATTGAATAGCTATATTTTTGTAGATGGATTCTGACATCATTTGGGAGCATACATAAGGTTCTTGACATCTTTGATGAGGCACAGGATGAACCAAAGAAAGAGGCTAGGAAGAAATCTTGGTTAGCTGGTATCGGTATAGGATCAGCACAAGGCTAGGAAGAAACTTGACGGTGTTCAGATTGCTGCTATGTCGGATCAAATAGCTAAACTTACAGCGGCACTAGCAGAGTCGGAGCGAAAAAGAGTAGCTGAACAAGAAAGCATGAGTGAAACTGTTCAGCAAATCAAAGAACAAGTGATGAACCTCGCTCGTCGACCTACTACTTCGGCTCCCGATGACACTGACGACGAGAGTGATGAGGATGATTATGTAGATCTCACTCCCTAGTTTAGATCTCTGGACATTTATGAACATTTTGAAATTTTGAAACGAATTTTAAAAGACTTTATAAGTCTTTAATTTATGATTTAGATACTTTTGAATGTTATTTTAAGTTTGTTGTTTTATGTTTTGTTTACATTGTTTATAATTGTGTGTGTTTGATTGGGCTGAATAGTGTAGAATTGAATTGAATTGCATTTGCAGGTGGGCAGCAGAAGCTGCGAGCTGCTACTGTCAAATATATTGCAGAAAAAGTGACGGACAGTGTGGTTTAGTCCGTCGCTTTTATGGGATTTTCAAAAATAAAATTTCCACAAAAGCGACGGACTACGTCGCCTTTTAGAAATAAAAAAAACGACGGAGATCGTCGCTTTTGTTAAAAAATTAAAAAAAAGTAAAAAAGAGACGTAGTCCGTCGCTTTTTGAAAAGCAACGCCGTCCGTCACTTTTTGAAATGCGACGCTGTCCGTCGCTTTTTAAAAAGCGTCGGGTTAAAAGCGACGGAGGTGACTGCGTCGTTTTTCCGTCGATTTTGACCAAAAAAGCGATGCAGTCCGTCGCTTTTGGCCATCGTATTTTGACAATTTTTTAGTAGTGTATGAGCTGGTCTGCTAAGGTTAGTTGGGCTATAAATAATGCTAGAATCAATTCTAGTTAAGTTTGGATCTTCATTATATTACTAGCAGATTGTATCTATCATTTATCGTTAGAAAGAAACAATCAAGGTTAAGCTTCCATAGCGACGAATATTCTATGAATGGATTGCTCAAGATATTCATGTTTGTAGAGAAAGTACAGAAACTACATGTCATTTTGTAGTTGCTACTTACAGATTTAAGCTTCCGACAATTCAAGCATTTAGAGCTTCTGATTGCAATACAATTAGGGCTTATGTAGACGGCTGAAAAAGGGTGTCCAAACTGCCTGATTATGTGTTATGTAGGAGGAACCTTGACAATTGAGAACCTTTGATGTAAGTGTAGACTTAGTGCTATCATTTGGTCTCCGTTTCTAAGATGCCTAATAGTGTGTCGAATGTCTATCAGCTGGTCTGCTAAGGTTAGTTGGGCTATAGAAAATGCTAGAAGTAATCCTAATTATGTTGAAATCTTCATTTTATTAATAGTAGATTATATCTACCACTTATTGTTAGAAAGGAACCATCAAGGTAAAGCTTGCATAACTGAAAATATTCTAAGAATGGTTGCACAAAATATTCATGTTCAAGGAAAATGTACAGAAACTACTTGTGATTTTGTAGCTTCTACTTATAGATTTAAGCTACATGTCATTTTGTTGATCCTACATACAGATTTAAGCTTTTCAGAAGTATTTAGAGCTTCTGATTGCAATACACTTGGGACTTACATAGACTCATGAAATAAGGGGTACAAATGAACTAATTGTGTGTTATGTATCAGGAACTTAAGGCAATTGAGCATACTTTCCTTAAGTGTCAATTTACAACTATCGCTTGGTCTCAACTTCTAAGATGCCTAAAGGTGTGCCGAATGTCTATGTGTTAGTCTACTGAGGTTAGCTGAGCTATACAATCTGCTAGAAGCAATACTCGTTAAGATTAAATATTCATTACATTACTAGCAGATTGCACAGTTAAGAGTATTCTATGAAGGGTTGCTCAAGATATTCATGATAGAGGAGAAATTATAGAAACTAGATGTGATTTTGTATCTCGTACTTACAGATTTAAGCTATATACAGTTCAAGTTTTCAGAGATTCTAATTGCAATTCAAATTACTCAAAACAAATAAGTCCACCAGCTTTATAAAAATAAATATACACTCTACCATCCAAAAACCGAAGGAAATTCACCTATTAAGAAGTTTCATATATATCTTGAAAATATCAGTAGCTTAATGGGTTTTTAACAATTCACAATTAAAGCTCACCTGCTAACGGATCGCTTCAGTGAAGCGAGAAGCATGAAACGAAGCACACAGTTTCAACTAAACAAGATAATTCAGTTCTTAAGAGCTATTAAATATGCATAGTTAAAAACCAAGATCTTAGTACAAATAAAACATTAAGAAAATCTTTCAATTCGTTAAAAAAATAAGAGGCAGTGAAAACAGAAACAGAATAACAAAAAAACATGGACAAAATAGAGCATAATCAAGAAATAAGCAATACAGCTTTGTGTCGCTTCTCGCTTTAAGTGACAAAGAACTCACTTTTAAGAACACTACTCATGAGTTCACCCAAAACAACAATAGCGACTTGATAGAAGTGTTGCTAAACAACAATGTACACTTTACCTAAAGCATGTTTGAATAACTGAGTTACATCCTAATTTTTTCCAGCTCATATTGAATCTAGTTCCCTTTCTATAACACAATGAACTTTAGATTGAATTTTAACATTCAAATCATGTTCTCATTTCGAAATATAATATTTAGTTCTAGTCTAAAAAATGTAACTCTGGTAATACATTCTTTCAAATAGCCTTGCCAAGAAGAAGAGAAGAAAAAATAAAGAAAACTTAAAGAGCGCAGGTAAAAAGAAAAAATTTAGCAGCTAGCTCACACAATAGAGAAATTGAGAAACAGAGAAAAGAAGAAGAAGATCATATTTTGAGAAATAAGCGATACAACTTCGCGTCGCTTCTAGGGACAAAGCACTCACTTTTAAGAACACTAATAAGGAGTTCACCCAAAACAACAATAGCGGCTTGACAAAAGTGTTGCTAAAAAACAATGTACACTTTACCTAAAACAAGTTTGAACAACCGAGCTATATCTTAAATTTTTAAGCTCATATTGAATCTAGTTCCCTTTCTTCAACCCAATGAACCCTATATTCAATTTTAACACTCAAAACATGTTTTCACTTCAAAATATAATTTTCAGTTCTAGTATAAAAAAATGTAACTTTGGTAATACATTTGTACCAACAGCCCTATGAAGAAGAAGAAAAGAAAGAACTGAGAACACTTGTAGATCGCAGGTAAAAAAAATGTGGCAGCTAGCTCACACAACAGAGAAATAGAGAAACAGAGAAAAGAAGAATAAAAGAGGAGAAGAAGCAGAGCATAATCGAGAAATAAGCCATACAGATTCGTGTCGCTTCTCGCTTTAAGCGACAAAGCACTCACTTTTAAGAAAACTAGTAAGGAGTTATCCCATAACAACAATAGCGACATGATAGAAGTGTTGCTAAACAACAATGTACACTTTACCGAGCAACCGAGCAATATCTTAAATTTTTCAGCTCATATTGAATCTAGATCCCTTTCTTCAACCTAATGAACTTTCTATTGAATTTTAACACTCAAACTATGTTCTCACTTAAAAATATAATTTGCAGCTTTAGTCTAAAAACTGTAACTCAGGTAATACATTCTTTCCAACAGCTCTGTCAAGAAGAAGAAAAGAAAAAAGAGATAAAACCTGCGATTAGGTAAAAAGGAAAACTGTTGTAGCTAACTTGCACAACAGAGAATTAGAGAAATAGAGAAGAGAAGAAGAAGAGCAAAATCGAGAAATAAGCGATACAACTTCACGTCACTTCTCGCTTTAAGCGACAAAGCACTCACTTTTAAGAACACAACTAAAGAGTTCACCAAAAACAACAATAGTGACTTGATAGAAGTGTTTCTAAACAACCATGTACACTTTACCTAAAACACGCTTGAGCAACTGAGCTATATACAAAAACTTTCAGCTCATATTGGATCTAGTTCCCTTTCTTTTACCCAATGAACTTTCTACTGAATTTTAACACTCAAACATGTTCTCACTTCAAAATACAATTTTCAGTTCTAGTCTAAAAAATGCAACTCAAATAATACATTCTTTTCAGCAGCTCTTTCAAGAAGAAGAGATGAAAAAATAGAGAAAACATGTAGATTGCCGGTCAAAAGAAAAACTATAGCAGGTAGCTCGCACAACAAAGAAATAGAGAAACAAAAAATAACAAGAAGAAAAAAAGATTGGAAGAAGAGATGAAAAGCTAACCTTGCAGTCGCTTGAAAGAGTGTCGCAACAAGAGAAGTGAAACAAAGAAAAATCTTTGGAAATAAGTCGCAAAGTGTTTTATTATGGATTTTCTTAAGAAAAAATTAGAAATTTCCAACCTCGTTGTAGTAGTAAAGAGAGCTTTTCCTAGCTTCTGGGACTGAAACACTCACTCTTTATCTATAGCCTGGTCTCACTATAATAAAGTAATATAACTTCTCTTATCTTTTCACTTTAAGCGACAAAGTGCACACTTTTAATAACGCTACTCAATAGTTATCCCAAAATAGTTTCATAGACACTTGATAGGAGTGTCGTTAATATGCCATGTACATCTTTCCTAACAAAGCTTGAGCAACCAAGACATATTCTAAATGAACTGAGTTCCCTTTCATCAAACCTCAGTGAACTTTTTGTTGAAATCTAAGACTCAAAACATGTTCTCAGATCAAAATATAGTTTTTAGTTCTAGTTCTAGAACTCAAGTCATAAATCACTTCCAGCAGCTCCATCAAAAATAAGAATATTAAAAAAACAGAGAAAAGTTACAGATTGCAAGTTAAAAAAGACATGTATCAACAAGCTAGTAGTAGAGAAACAAAGAAAAGAAGTAGAGAAGTGGAGAAGAAGAGAAGAAAATATAAGAATGTAATGCATGCCATAAATTCCTTCTCAGATTTACTTTATGACGACTTCTAACAAAATTCAACAGTGAAAAATGTAATTTTCAAACTATCAATTTCACCAATCATAAAGTTGTCAAAAGAGTACTATCACAGACTAAAAACTCAAGTCTCATCAACTCGGCTTGTTTTCAAGTTCTTCAAACAATTCAACTTCAACAGGGAGACCTGGAAAACTATTCAGTTTCTAAACGTAGAGATACAATCATAAAAATCAAACATTCCTCTTCAATTAAATCTCAATATCGATAAGAAATTCAGTTTCAGTTTAATATCCCCAAGTCGAACATACAGATCAACATACCACAAAACTTTTTAAATAGTTTGGTGTTGTTGTTGAGATTTCTACTCAAGGTATTTTCATGTTTTTAGGAAAGTATCAGAAATACCAATAAAACAGGGTCCTAATGTAGTCGATTCAAGTAAAGTAATTGATATTCATCAATTAAAGTAAAAAAAAATTCAAACAATCACGAGAGTTGAATATGTTAACAGTAACATTAGCAAATAGAGTAATCAATTTCCCCTTAAATCAATAGCAGGCGTAAATCACACAACACACTTAGTAAATACAGAAGAAATTACTTTCATAAAATCACAAATCGTCACAATTGTATGAATACCTAGGAATCAAAATATTTGTCAGATGAAGACAATAAATTGAAGGATGAGATGAATCCAGTAAAACCTACAAGAAAACATAAAGTAAGAACTAAATTGTGAAAACCTTGAAACTTCACATGGCTCCCAACATCAATATTTTTTCAATTAGTTAACAGAACTTGACCCAAAAATCCTACCAGTGACTATGTGATCAAAGGTTTGTTTCAGTAAGATCATGAGTTTGTATGAAATTAAAACCTTAGGATTACCTATGGATGGAGATTTTGAAAGGCAAAGATGATGACTACCATGGATTTTTTTGCTTGAGCAATGTGTTGAGGGCCCGAGGCGATATACAAATAACTCTAGACTTAAGCGGGAGTAGGATTTTAAAAAAAAAAAAATAAAGTTTCTTGTTACTAATTGGAGGGAATGTTTTATGTAGTAGAAAAATTAGAGGAAAAAGTTAATAGCATGAAAAGTTATGTTAAATTAGTGATATTTACTGGAAAATCATTTTAATTGTCACTAAAAAGATATCTTTTAATGGCTATAGTACATATGCCGCTAATATTTCAGCTTAAAGAATTAATTAGTGGCAAATGACTAATTGCAGCTAAATAATTGCCACAAAAAACATGTTTTGTAGTAGTGAATCAAGAATTATGTTTAGGATATATAGGATTTCTCAATGATTAGATGTAGTTTGGATAGTTAAAATCAGAAAGAGAGCGAAGATACATTTTGAAAGAACAAATACGAAATAAAGAATGGAGAAAGAAAGTGTACTGACGCTCTGCGCGCACTATTGGCGGCGCCGCCAGACCTCCATTTATTGGGGGCCTAATTGGTCGCGTCAGGTCTCTATTTATTGGGGGTCTGATTGGGCGCACTGTTGACGCGTCATGCTAGACCCCCATTTGGGCACACTACTAGAGCAACATACCAACCCCCTAGTGTTATAGGGGCGCGCCGCCCCAACCCAAATGGATTTCTCGAGACGAATGTATGTAATTATTGATAGCGATTTTTATTTTTTTATTAGTAATTGTTAGTAAAATTTTGGTTGGTATATTTAGTAGTGGTTATTAGTGATATCTCTTTTCTCGATTGCGACGAATTATTGTTATTCAAAACGTTTCTGAAATTTCGAGTCTGTTATTGATTTCGAAAAAAATAAAAAAAAATTTGGACAAAACTATTAATGGAAGATATTTTTATTCAATTTCGAAGAATCCTAAAGCATTATTATCATTTTTGATTCATTAAATTAAAGAAATCATTTTTATACAAATACATGAATGTTATTGTTGCATGTTATATTTTTGCATGAGGTGCTGACCAATCAAGAATTCACATATTCAGAAGATGCATGTTGCGGAAATGGGGATGTGGAGATGGATGTGTGGGCACACTAGGAGCAACAATTTTAAGAATAAGGTTATCCAAGAAAAAGTGGGAGTGACCTTTATGGCGGACAAGATGAGAGAAGTGAGATTGAGATGGTTTGGACATGTTAAGAGGAGGTGTGAGAGACTGACTATAGGGGTACACAGAGGAGTAGTGGTTGGCCGAAAAAGATTGAAGAGAGGTTATTAGACATGACATGACGTAATTTCATATTATCGAGGACATAACTCTAGATAGGAAAGAGTGAAGATTGCGTATTAAGGTAGAATGTTGGTAGGAGTATAATGTTGTCTTACTTTGCGAGGATTTAGACTTGTTAGTGCCTGTCGTACTACTAGTCGTACCCTTGCAGTTTTTGTCATATGTTGTTTATTGTGTTTTGAGTGTCACACTATTTTATTTTGCTATTGTTCCCTCTTGTATACTCTACAATGTTTTTTTTTTAAAGGGAAAATGCATAAGTACCCCCCCAACCTATGCCCGAAATCCCAGAGATACATCTAATCTTTACTAAGGTCCTATTACCCCCCCCCCCCCCCGAACTTATTTTATATGTAATATTCTACCCCTTTTTGGCCTACGTGGCACTATCTTGTGGGCCCAACGCATGTTGACAATTTTTTCAAGGATAGTGCCACGTAAGCCGAAAAGGGGTAGAATATTATAGATAAATTAAGTTCAGGAGGGGTAATAGGACCTTAGTAAATGTTATGTGTGTTTCTGGGATTTCAGGCATAGGTTGGGGGGGGGGGGGTACTTATGCATTTTCCCTTTTTTTAATTAATTGATATGCTTTCTTCATTGTTTTTTCTTCCTTTACTTGGATTTGATGCATTTGAGTCGATGGTCTTTTAGAAATAACGTCTCTACTTTCACAAAGTAGTGATAAGTTCTATGTACACACTATACTCTGTAGACCACACTTAGTAAGATTTTATTGGATATATTATTATTGATGTTGTGTGTTATATTTTTGTAAAAAATACTAAGTAGGCGTTTCATCTCATGATTTGAAATTCCAAAATTTTTCAAAAATCATGATTTGAAAATTTTCAAATACAAAATTTGACCCGCAAGTTTATATTTTGTAAAAAGAGCCCACATTTAATTTATATATATCTACTAGTTATTTGTTTCATATGTAAATAGATTTTATAATCCATATCATTACTTTTTAAACCGTTTATATCTCATATAAGGATTATTCTTGCCAATATAAAAAAAAAATTCAAATCAATTTTAAATTTATCATTTTTATTCACCAAATTCATTATTTTTTTTATCAAATTCATTACTACTTCATTCAAATCAATGTTAATAATAAAAAATTTCATCATTATATTGAATGTACAAGACTAACCATTGTGACATTAATTGAAAAAATAATTTTCTTAGCTACCAACACCTTGAACACTACAACTTATGTTCAATTTTATTTTTTATTCAATTAAAGTTTGATTAATAAATGCTGTATTTTTTAGAATAGTTTTGTGCAAAAATATATTATGCGATTATATAAATTTTTGCTTATTTGGTAAGATTGTATAGATTTGGGACAATTTTAATAGTTTTACAACTTATGATAATTTTATGTTTATGAGAAAACATACAGTATAAAAAATCCAAATTATATGTTCAAACTAAACACCAACTTCATCTTATGATGTCATATCACATGAACAAACGGGCTCTAAAACTGAGGCTAATATTTAAATAATGTATCACAAAAGTATCCCTTTTGTGCAAATCATCCATTTTTTCACCGGTCCCCAGACCTAATCTAAATTAAAGCCCAACTCCAGTGATTGGGGCCTCCAGCCCATCCAATTGGCACCCGATCATATAAATATATCTCTTTCTACATAACAACTCGTCTAGGGTTTAGGTTTCTTCTTCGCAGCCATCAATCAGCGCAGCGCCAGCCCATTGAAGCGAAAATGGTGAAGGGACGCCAAGGAGAACGCGTTAGGTACATCATTATTTCAATTGCATCTTCCATCTCCATTTTCTCTGCATTAATCATCTGCTCAACCTCATTTTCTCCATATTTTTTCGCAGACTCTACGTTAGAGGAACTGTTCTTGGATACAAAAGGTAGCTTTCTGTTTGTTTTGCAATATTCTGCTTGGTGAAAAGATGTATATTGATCTTTTTTTTCCTCCTTCTTTAGGTCGAAATCGAACCAGTATCCCAACACTTCGTTGATTCAGATCGAGGGAGTGAACACTAAGGAAGAAGTGGACTGGTACCTTGGGAAGAGGCTGGGATACATCTACAAGGCAAAGACAAAGAAGAATAACTCGCACTATCGTTGCATTTGGGGCAAAGTTTGTAGGCCACATGGAAACAGTGGCGTTGTTAGAGCTAAGTTCAAGTCCAATTTGCCTCCTAAATCCATGGTACTTTTTTTATTTTCTTATAATATGCCATTCATTGATTTAATCGTGTTATTCAGCATGCTTGTGATTATGGGAGAGATAAAGATTTGATTTTTACTCAACTGTTGTGTAATTTTATTGCCTAATTTTTCAGGGAGCTAAGGTTAGGGTTTTCATGTACCCAAGCAACATTTAAGGTAACTTCCTTAGTTGGTTGTTTCTTGTGTTTTCATCCTAGTGTTTAGATGTGCTAAGTAATGAAATTGATTGAATTTTGTGTTCCTCTGTTCTCTGTTTAGACACAATTTGCATGGTATAGTTCAGTTTTTAATTAATAAAATGCACTTCAACTTTAGGCGGCTATAGATTGCTTGAGGATCAACTTGGTGTCTGGCCTATGTTATTGAACTTCTAAGCTTCAATGATTATCTTTTGAATATATATTTGGATACTGCCTTGTGTCTTCTCCTTATTGTCTAGCATACTATAGTCAAGAATGGTGTCAAGAGATAATAGAACAGTTAAGAATTATCTTTCAATCTTTCACTATGTATAGTCTTTCTACATATTTGTGAAAATTGCAAGTATTTTAGGATAAGCTGGTAGTGTAAGAGTTATGTAACTAGTTAACAAACTGTTTACTTGACTTCATACCTTAGTTATGACAAATTAGGCTCCTACATACAGGGAATGCTACATATTGGTTCTATCTGAATTCTTTCTAGGATTCTTTATTTTTGTATCTTCTGTTAAAAGTAATTCCAAACTGCTGATATTTACTGAGATTTGAAAAGAACTTCCAAGTGAAACCATTTTTACTACTATGTTTGAGCTTGAAGGTGTACTGTACGATTCATTTGAATAATTATTCACCAAAGAGGTATATCTTGCTGGTGGAACATTAGTGTTGACAAGTGCCTTTGTGAATAAACTTGTGCCTACATATGTGAAGAGAAGTTATCTAAAGATATGGTTAGATGGTTTTCCTTTTTTGATTTGTCATATGAATGTGATTGATGTCTGATTATTTGAGTTGAACTTTTTAGTAGTTATTTTGGCCAGTCTTGTACTCTTGTGACTAATTTCAATTGTATTGTTGTGTACACTATACAACTTGATTATATTTGAAGTTGCTTAAGTTGATCTTTTATTTTGCAGTGAGCATTTAGAGGTCAAGGATCTTGATTGAAATCGTTGGTTGCTTTGGGTGGCTATTGTGTGCTACATCAATGTTTTCAATGATGAGGAATCTTCATCCTAAAAAGTAGTTAGTTAAATTTTGTATTGTGCTTTGTGGAGTCTCATCTTATCTTTTTCGTTTTTATCATTTCTGGTTAATACCAAGACTCATACATCTGATTAGATGCGACTAAATTTGCTTATGGAGCAATGCAACTTTTTTGTATGACTATTCAGCTGTGTTTTTGCTTTAAATCTTTTTTACTCCTACCAGGTTTTATCTATTTGCTTTCGAAGAATAGTTGCATTTGATAGATCCATTCATTATGCTGAAAACAATCTTGGAATTTGCCGCCCACTTTTTTTCCTTGAAAAACTATGGTTCAGTTCGTTTTGGTGTTTGAGAGACATCTATAAATGAAGTAGTGCAATAATTGAGGATTCTATTATTGTTGGATGCCTTTTGGTTTCAGTTTGAGTTGGCAAGTCTAGCATGTTGAGTATAGTTTTGATATGGATTTTACAATGTTCTAAAGCTTAATGCTGTTGATGGTAGGCGTGAGAGTTACCAGGTATTTGTCGAGAATATACTTATTGAGATTTAAGAGTAGCCCTATTTTTTCTGTGATATAATGAAAGGCTTTTATTTCTCTGATGTCATTGACCAGTCTTTTCCCATCTTTTTGAACATTTGCCGGGTGAATCCAAAAGATGGATGTACATTTGCAAGATTTATTAGATTATTAGATGATTCAGATTTGAATATTTATCTGTACAACCTTTAGGAATTTGCTATTAAATTCATTATACTTCCCCTGCTCTTGCTTCTTCTGTGTGTGGTTAAGTAGATAGCGTCTATTAATTCATAGTTTTATCATATATCTATGTTAGATACATAACATATACTCCGTGACAATTTTAAACTTCACATTGTGCTTTCATTAAGCACCGTGCAACACTTGACAATTCGATCACTTTCAAAATGGGTAATGCTGGGTTGGGCTGAAATCAAGGGAAAATTGTATGAAATAACAAACTATTAATTCAAATTAAATGTTATAGCCATAGTTTATTTTAATTATAATTTGTAGCAAACATTTCATTTTTTTGTCATCTGATTTGGTAGACAATTATTTATTTTTGGTATATAATTAGCCTTTGTATACATTTTGGTATAAAATTTATAAAATGCATTTGTCTTTGTATAAAGCGAGAGAAAAATATATATACAAATACAAATACATATATTTTCGTCTTATACACTTATAATTATACATCTACATATTTTATTATACAAATTACAATGAGTAAATGAATTTATACGAAACTGAACAATTTGTATAAATTTGGATGTTTTTAGCGAATTATACAAATCAAAAGCTCCATAACAAACAAAAAATTTGTTATGGAGTGTAATTATGCAAACTATAACTATAATATACAAATATGATTTTTATGTTTGTTATATGTGAAAATTGCTCAAAAATCAATCCAAGATGAAGTTCTTATGCACAAATCCTTAAAAAATTGGGAGGATTGGAACATCACTTTTTGGGTTATATTTGACACCCCTAGTCTAGGTGTTCAAAGTGAAATATCTACACTAGTTTACGGGGGCTTTTTTATGTTACATTTTTTACCCACTAAGCTCACCGTTATATTTTGTTAATGCATAATGTCAATTTGCAAGATTTTTCTTAAAACTTTTATAAGTATGAAACTTTAGTTAAAACGGAGAGACAATTGTATTAACGAAAATGGATCTTAAATCTACAGTTCAAAGCGTGATTTTCCTAATGTTTATTGTGAATTTGTAATTTTTTTCAAAGTTTTTGTATCTATCATTTATATAACGATAAAATGAAAACATATGTAAGTAGCTTTTTAATGAATGCAGCTCTAATACAAAGTTGAGGATATATTTTCCTCTTAAAATAGAAAGAAGATAAATAGTACTTATTAGATTGATCCCATTCGTCATCACAAAGTGAATTTTGTTCAGTTGCTAAAGCTAAGAATGTTTCACACGCTTTCAAATGCTGAAAAGTTAGTTTATTACTAAATAATGTACTAATTGTTAACGTCTTTAATTATCTAAAAAAAATGTAATTATTGGGGTCTCTTTTGGTACCATTGACTAATGGACGTGTAGTTTGAGTAAGCAACAAGTGAACAAAGTAGTCTTTGTTATTGTTTGCCTTATTCTTTGGTTTGAAATAAATGATAGCACATCATTTGAAAGAGAGAGATGGAGAGAATACAATTCACTCTCCTTCTTTCTATTTCTCTATGCAGTTGAAGTGGTTTCTTTTGCTTTTAGGCATCCACTTTGCTCTTTTTTTGGTTTTTCACCCGGTGTCTGGAGCCCACATTGAAGCTCCGACTAAATTTGGATTGCGCTCTGCAGGGCCCGTTCGGGAGTGGCGCTCCCAACAAGATTTTCTCCATATCCAGGGCTCGAACCTGAGACCTCTGATTATGGGTGAAGCACTCCAACAATGGGTTGGTCCACTTTGCTCTTCTCATGATTCCGTTGCACTTCTACACATCAAACATTCACTTGTAGCCTATTCTAAGTGGACGTTTTGGAATACAACTAGTAATGATTGTTGTAGGTGGGATGGAGTTACCTGCGATAACTTCACTGGCCATGTTATTGGTTTGGACGCTCAGTTATAACATTCTTGAAGGAATTATCCATCCCCAATAGTAGCCTTTTCTAGCTTCGTCATCTCCAAACACTTGATCTTTCGGGGAATGACTTATGGAGTTGTCCATTTCCACAGGGAATTGGTCAGGGGTCCACTACCTTTCACTGCTAACAGACTTCAAAATCCGATTACCTCAATTTGTCATTTAACTCACTCAATGGCTCAATCCCTTCTCGGATGCTTAGTCTTCCTTCATTGATTCTGTTATCACTGGGGAGGAATTGTTTCAGTGGACCACTTCCTGAGTTCAAGACCAACTCCTTTATTTGTTTCAAAATCAACTCTATGGTCTCATACCTCAATCGTTTAGAGATCTTGTGAATCTAACTTATGTCAATCTTGAACAAAATAAGTTGAGCGGAGAGATTGTAGCAGAAATAATGTTATCAAGCATGATAAACCGTTATCTTTCTCATAGTGGTTTATCATGGAGTAGCAACAAGGATAATATCAACGTCACCTTTCCCTATCGATTTTGGATCTCTCGGAGAATGAAATTCACGGGCAGTTCCCAAAATGGTTTGAGTGCATTGAAAAGCCTTACAAGCTTAGACCATCTACCTTGATGATAGTTGACCTACAAGCTTAGACGTTCTCATATTGAAATCAAATGTATTTTATGGACCCCTTGGTGGTTTCCAAACAAAATCTCCATTTCCAAATGAGGATTTTTTGTGAAATTAGGTCTTAGGCCTAACTCACACCCAAAAGCTAGCTCAAAGGGAGGAGGATTACCCAAGCCTTATAAGGAGTCCACCCATCTCATTAACCACTGATGTAAGACTTTTGTCATTCACAATCATATAAAAATTTCAATAACTTCTCAAATTCCATAATATGACATAAATTAAAATAAATAAAAAATATATATTGGGCCCCGTGCTGGCACGGGGTCCTATATCTAGTATATATATATATATATATAATTATTTTAATATAAACTCACCTCTTGAGGTTGATTTTATTAATTAAACATATATAATTAAACTACACATCAACATATAATATATGTATATGTATACATACATATATATACATCTATGTATATATATATATATATTTTAATATAAACTCACCTTTTGAGGTTGATTTTATTAATTAAACATATATATATATATATATATATATATATGTATCACATTAAATTTTAAGAACACAAAATGGTCCTCCGGAAAACGATTTAAATAAAATTAAATCAAAATAGAAAATAATACCGACATCAAGAGGTCGGTTTTTATTGTAATTCATTTTCTGGGAAAAATTCCGACTTCTTGAGGTCGGAATTTGGTTTACCCGCAAATCGCAAACCAACCTCCGGATGTCGCTTTTAAAAGTAATTAGATGAAATAAAAATACCGACCTCCGGATGTCGCTTTAATTAATAGTCGAAATAAAAATACCGACCTCATGAGGTCGGTATTTTAATTACATACTATTTAATTTTTACCGACATTCGGAAGTCGGTATTATGAAATATTTAATTGAGAAAAAATTCCGACCTCAGGAGGTCGGAATTTTTAATGAATTACAATAAAAACCGACCTCTTGATGTCGGTATTATTTTCTCAAATAAATATAAAAAATACCGACCTCATGAGGTCGGTATTTTATATTAATTTATTTTTACTATTTAATTTTCCCAACATACGGAAGTCGGTATTATAATTTTTTTTGTTTTTTATTTTACACAAAACCTATTGAGAAAAAATAAAATATTGTTATTTATTTATTTTTTAATACCGACATCAAGAGGTCGCTTTTTATTGTAATTCATTTTTTCCGAGAAAATTTCCGACCTCCAGAGGTCGGAATTTGGTTTTCCCGCTTTCCGCAAATCGACCTCCGGATGTCGCTTTTAAAAGTAATTAGATGAAATAAAAATACCGACCTCCGGATGTCGCTTTAATTAATAGTAATTAGATGAAATAAAAATACCGACCTCATGAGGTCGGTATTTTAATTACTTACTACCGACATTCGGAAGTCGGAATTATAAAATATTTAATTGAGAAAAAATTCCGACCTCCTGAGGTCGGAATTTTTAATGAATTACAATAAAAACCGACCTCTTGATGTCGGTATTATTTTCTCAATTAAATATAAAATATACCGACCTCATGAGGTCGGTATTTTTATTGTAATTCATTTTTTCCGGGAAAAATTCCGACCTCCGGAGGTCGGAATTTGGTTTTCCCTCTTTATTTTGAATAAAAACCGACTACTTGTAAATACCGACCTCCGGAGGTCGGAAATTACCGACCTCCATTTGATGTCGGAAATTTTTAGGTCGGTATTCACTGTTTTTTTAGTAGTGCAATTCCTGGTGTCTTCATGGGATACTCCTCCATAAAGAAAGGCTACTCCATCTATGATCTTCAGTCCCAATCCTTCTTTGTCAGTAGAAATATAGTGTTTCATGAGTCCATATTTCCTTTCCTTCATACCAAGTCTCTTGGTTCTCCTATGTTTTCTATTCTGCAGTTCTCTCATCTGGAAGTTCCTTCTAGTAGTCCTTCTCCAAGCCCACCACCTCCTCAGCCTCCACCACAAATCTCATCACCAGTTGAACCAAGAAAATCTACCAGAATCAGACATCCTCCCAGATGGATGACTGATTTTGTTACTCCCTCCTCTCACACTTGTTCTTATCCCATGTCCTCATATGACTCTTATTCTCATCTTTCACAATCTTATAAACATGCCCTACATGCCTACTTCTCTATCTCTGAACCTTCCTCTTTCCAGCAAGCTTCCTCAGATCCCTTTTGGGT
Organism: Solanum verrucosum; assembly: GCF_900185275.1. NCBI lineage: Eukaryota > Viridiplantae > Streptophyta > Magnoliopsida > Solanales > Solanaceae > Solanum > Solanum verrucosum. The sequence continues at coordinate 2,220,383 of NW_026020441.1, forward strand.
ACATGCTATGCAATTTGAAATAGATGCTTTAGAATCCAATCACACCTGGTCTGTTGTAGAACTTCCTCCTGGTAAGGTTCTTATTGGCTGTAAGTGGGTGTACAAGGTGAAATATAAATCTTCTGGTGACGTGGAAAGGTACAAGGCTCGTTTAGTAGCAAAGGGTTATAGCCAGCAACTGGTATAGATTACTCTGAAACCTTTTCTCCTGTTGCTAAAATGGTAACAGTCAGGTCTTTAATAACACTTGCAGCTTCCAAACAGTGGTGCATTTTTCAGATGGATGTCCATAATGCTTTTTTAAATGGTGAATTGGTGGAAGAGGTGTATATGCATATTCCTGAAGGGTTTGCTAGACAGGGGGAGTCTCAGATGGTCTGCAAACTTCATAAGTCATTGTATGGACTTAAACAAGCTCCAAGACAGTGGAATAAGAAACTGACTGATGCTCTTATTCAGATGGGATTCACTCAAAGTCATTATGACTACTCGTTGTTTACCAAGAAGTCAGGAGAAGAGTTGGTGATAATTCTAGTGTATGTAGATGACTTACTAGTTACTGGAAATAATCTGGTCTTGATCAATAAAGCAAGGGAAGATTTGAAGCACAAATTCAAGATGAAAGATCTTGGAGAACTTAAGTTCTTCTTGGGGATTGAAGTAGCCAGATCACAAGAGGGAATCATGACATGCCAAAGAAAATATGCATTAGAGTTAGTTTCAGAAACTGGTTTGAGTGGATCAAAGCCAGTCAATGCACCACTTGAAGTTAATCAGAAATTGACTTCTGTGGAATATGACAAAAATATATCTACCAAGACAGGACACAATGATAAAACTTTGAGAGATCCTACAGCATATCCAAGGCTAGTAGGGAAACTTTTGTACCTAACAATGACCAGGTTGGACATAGCTTTTGCAATTCAAGTCCTTATCCAATACATGCATTGTCCAAAAATATCTCATATGGAAGCTGCACTGAGAGTTGTAAGATATATCAAGGGCTTACCAGGAATGGGTTTACTGATGCCATCTCAAGCTACTAGTCAACTATTTGCCTATTGTGATTCAGACTGGGGTGCTTGTCTGGAAGCAAGAAAATCTGTTACTGGGTATTTGGTGAAGTTTGGTGGAGCTGTAATATCCTGGAAGTCCAAGAAACAGGAGACTGTGTCAAGAAGTTCAGCTGAAGCTAAGTTTAGAAGCATGGTTGCATGTACTGCAAAACTTACTTGGCTGATAGGGCTGTTCAGAGAATTGGGAGTGCATATTAAACAACCTATAGACCTAATGTGTGATAGTAAAGCTGCAATTCAAATAGCAACAAATCCTATATTTCATGAAAGAACTAAACATATTGACATTGATTGTCACTTTGTAAAGAGAAAGAATCACTCAAGGCATGATTAGAACTAATCATGTATCAACAGAAGAGCAACTGGCAGACATACTTACAAAAGGCTTGGGAAGATCTCAACATGAATATTTAGTAAGTAAAATTGGACTTAAGAACCTGTTTCAACCATCAACTGGAGAGGGGGTGTTAAACCAAGAGGCAAGTTGATGTAACCACAGATGAGTTTGTAGTAACTCAAGCTGTTAAGAAGTGGCTAGAAGTTAGTTAGCTAGTTAGTTAGAGTGACAACTAAGAGGTTTACTAATTGAAGCTTAATTCAGATTGTATAAATACTATTGATGCGTAACTGATTCATTAAGTTGGAATGTATGTGAATTGAGATTCTCTTTCAGCTTCTTCTTTTTTCTTTGCTTTGTCTCTAGAACATTCACAACCATGAATGTTAACATTTTTTATCTCTTCGGAAATTAAATTCATTTAGTGGATCTTTACCTTCCAAACGGCTTCAAAGCAATGATGAACATGGACGTGCACAAATCAAAGCTGGAATATTATATGAAAGTAGAAAATAGTTTTGAGGGATATCATATTCTAGATAACATCTATGAGGAATGAGTTTGAAGGAGAAATCCCTAAATTCACTACTTCTGCTGTTGAATTTATCTCACAACCACCTCAAAGGGCACATTCTGTTGAAATGAGGAACATAAGCACCCTTAACAAAAGCTACAACTTTGACACAGTGGTAATGGGTATCCATTTGAATCAAGAACTATATATTAGGTTCAAACCTCAAATAACACAATATTTTTTTCAAACGCCCTTGATAAAATTTCTAGCTTCGCTACTTATTTTGATACGGAAGAAGTTTGTTTAAATTTCTAGCTTCGCTACTTATTTTGATACCGAAGAGGTTTGTTTTGATAACGAGTTTAGGTTATAGCTCTTTATCTTCGCGACTATAAATTTGACCAAGGTCTTGCGCAAATGTGAGGACTTTTTTCAAAAAGGTTATAAGGTAGAGACTTCTATTGCTGATTAGAGGGTGTAGAATCGACGAAAATAGCCAAAAAATAAAGTCTCATGATCTTCAGGATCTGCTCAAGTGTAGCATATTGATTCTTATCGAGATTGGGTTGATATTCAGTGTGATAATTGTGAAATTAATTCTACCTCTATTCATTTTGTATAATGTAAACAATACAAAGAAAAATACGTTACAAAGAGAAGAACATATCCATTTCAAAACAAAAAAAGAGTTTCTGCAAAATGTGATGTTAATAGCATTAACAGTCACCATTCATTTTTCAAATTAACTCTTATCTTTATAATAACTCCTCTTGCAATATCATATATAAGAAGTGTCTTTGATGAACATAAGATATACCAATCAAAAGGAAAAAAAAAACATCTTCCTCGTTTCTTCTTCCTTGAATATTTTTTTGCGCAATTGATTTTGGGCAGCCTCCAAACTTTCAATCACGTGTTTGAATGTAACCATGGAATCAAGCGATAGACTATAATGATTTTGCTTTCAAGATAGTGACTACAACACAATATTTATAATAAGTTATTTTTTAATTTGTAACTCTTCTCTTAAAATCCTTCAAGAGAATGTCATGCCATACAGATTGGAATATGAGATAATGAATTTAACGAAGGAAAAAACAAGGAATAAGCGTGGGATAAGGAAAAATTAGGAAAAAGTGGCTGAAATACTATGAGATCATAAGATTGTATACCTTTTGATATTTAATTGTCTTTATTAAATAATAAACCGAATAAATGATGATATACAATAAATTGGACCTAAATATATTATTTTTAATTTTTCAGCAACCACTTCGTGTAATTATCTCATTTCAAAATGCTATCCCACCCAAGCACCCACCTTAAGCGAGTATCGCTTCAATTTTTTCTAAAGAAATCCTATTCAAATACATATAATTAAGATAATATAAGAACATTGTTATTTTTACGTGCTCTCTTCTCAATTTATTAAAACTAGGGAAAAGGGTTAAAAATGCCCTTAACGTATCTCAAATGGTTCAAAAATGCCCTCCTTCCACCTTTTGGTTTAAAAATGCCCTCAACGTTTTTTTAAGGTTCAAAATTGCCCTTTATTAACAGAACAATGACATGGCAATTGTGACATGGATTTTCTTTACCTATTTCAAAATATATGACCCACTTAATCTAGAAATCCATTTCAAATCTGACCCGATATGACCGATTAATTTTGGATCTTTTGTTTCCATTTGTTCTAACTCTCTTCTTTCTTCCTACCTCCTTCAGTTAATTTCAAGAAGAAAAGGAAGGAAGAACTACAAAGAATAAGGTTAGCTAAATCTTGAATTTGTTCCTTGCTGACATTGAAACGTTCAAGAAGAAAATAAGATTTATCTTCATTTGGTTCTGAAGCCTCCTGCTTCCAACTATAAACACCACCATTCAAGCTAATGACCAACCAAAAAATCCAATTCCAAAGAAAATGAGCCATAAAAACAAAAGCTTCATTTCCCATCTCCACCCACAATTTGGTCCTAGCGAAGACTCTCTGGCCTTCTTCAGCCTAAAACTTGAAGAGAAGCTCTAATTCGTGCCCAACAATTTGCAATTTACAGACATCTTTAATAGAATCCCCCTACATATCTTCAGAAAATGCCTTGAAAGCTTAGGAACAAACCGATCCAGAGCAGAAAAGCTCATCAAAAGTCAATAATTGACCTGAATTTCAACAATTCTCAAGCAAAAACATCTCATAATTCCAACAGAAATCTGAAACTGATCAATATCAAGATTCTGCTGTAAACCCACCTCTACAAACTCCTAATCAAACTCCTAAAAAAGCAAAACATTACCTAAGTTGCAGAGTACTGGAATCAACTGTGTAAAAGATTGAAGAAACAAAAAAGTATTATCTGAAGAACATAACTAGAGGTGTTGTGATTTGCAACCCTCAATCGCCATCGTCGGATGCTACAAAAGAGGTTGAGAGTCGTCCTAAAATGGAGCTCAAAGATAAGATAGGTTAATATGAAAATGGGTTTTTGGGTGGGTTTAAATTTTTGTAGCACAGATGGGTCGGGTCGTTGGGCTGGATTTTAAAAATTAGGTGGACCAATAAGATAAAGTCACTTGGCTAATTAAATGAGTCATCATTTATTATGTTAGTGGGCTGTTAATAAAGGGCAATTTTGAACCTTAAAAAAACGTTGAGGGCATTTTTAAACCAAAAGGTGGAAGGAGGGCATTTCTGAACCATTTGAGATACGTTAAGGGCATTTTTAACCCTTTTCCCTTAAAACTATTCAAAGTATAAGAATTTAAAGACTTTATTTTGATTACGAATTCAGATATATATTTTTTAATATAAAATTTATATATTCAAAACTACACAAAAATATTACAAATCAACACAACTTATAATCTTAAAAAATAAAAAAATTATGGTAAAAAAAGATGTTGTTTCACTTCCCAATTAGTTAATACTTTCCTATAAGATAGGACAAAAAATAAAAATAAAAAATACAAATCCTTAAACAAGATGGACATCATCATCCAGTAAGTTATATTAAAGAAAATTGGACCTCAGTCTAAAGTATTAGAATTTACATTCTGATCGACAATACCCTTTATTATTAATGATATAAAAATCTTAATCAAAGTAATCTAAAATAAAAGAGCTCTATGCCAAAAGATAAAAGGGTGCAACATGTATATATACTTAATTAAATTCAAATATAAGCTATTTCACCTTTTGCTTATACGTTTTTCTTATTTGCATTTCAAGTAAAAAAATTGAACGAAATTGTTAAAAAAACAAAAGAATGTAACGACAATCATTATTGATTTACTTGGGAGGAATTCAATTGATCAAATTCAAAGACAATCTACTCTGGATTGTTGAAACAAGTTACATGAGAGATAACACCTTCTATTCTATATAAGAAGGTAAAGGAAGAGATAGCATGATCTATAGAGGTCCTTTATGCTAACATAAAATGGTATTCATCCCTTCATTTCAATTGCCTTTTTACTTTTTTTTTAAAAAAAACAAATTATTTAAAAAGAATGTATTTTTTTTTATTTCAACTTTTTATATGATATGTTTAAGATCATAAAATTAAATATTAAGTAATATTATGGTACATTTAGATACTCTATCTATTCACTTTTACTTGTCCACTATATCAAAAATAGATTTTTATACTTTTACTTGTTACTTTTTCTATGTTTTACCCTTAACACTAATTACTTATTCCTTAAAACATTTTTCAAGATCTAAAACTAAATATCAATTAATAGCGATATAGTGTGGTAAACTCGTCGTGCTAATCATTATTTTTTTAATTAAAATATTAAGTTCAAATATGATAAGTAAAAGTTAACGAAGAAAGTATTTTAGTTAAGACCACATAATTTATTTATTTTTTTAAAATTCCGTGTCAAATTAAAAGAAGATAAAAAAGACGGAGGGATTATCTTTTTAAACCTCATGCACTAACGTTGCTGATATTTATGATTAAAAATAGAAACGTGTAGCATGTAGTGTTACACATATCTAATCTTACGACTGGTGGACCCATCTCCCGATCGATGTCTCCTTTTTATTATGAGTTTTTGTTCCACTCATCATTTCATTTCATATAATACAAAGCCTATTCATTGATACATCAAAAATCCGTTGCCACTGTACATTGATCACCTTTCTCAAACTTCATTTTTTTGATTCTGAAAAGTAGTAGCCTCTTTCTCTAATCCAATATTCTGTGTTCAAAAAAGGGTATTCTTATTCCCAGTATATGATTCTGATCAATTAATTATAACTATCTTTGGGGGAATCACAAAAATCTTATCATTATAGTACTAACCTAGCACACCACTTGTTTGTGAAATGGAAACTTTATTTTCTACTTCTTTTTTACCAAATTCAAGTTGGATAAACGAGAAGAGAGAATGGACTAAAGAAGAGAACAAGCAATTTGAAAGTGCTATTGCAATATATGATGAGAAAACTCCTGATAGATGGTTTAAAGTGGCTGCCCTCATCCCTGGAAAGTCAGTTATTGATGTAATGAATCAATATAAAGCACTTGTTTCTGATGTTTCAGATATTGAAGCTGGATTGGTTCCAAATCCTGGTTATTTCGCCTCTTCGATTACCTTGGAATTGGTTGATCATTGTGGATTACAAACATTTAGAAAAAGAGGGAGTAAATCATCTGATCAAGAAAGAAAAAAAGGTGTACCATGGACTGAAGAAGAACACAGGTGCATCCTAGATCTATTCATACTCTGTTTTTTCTTTTTCCTTTTAATATTTGTTGCTGTTAATAGACAGGGGGGGATCTAAGGGAACGGGAGGGTGTTATCTCACACCCGATTACACTGTATTAGATTTTCGATAAATTTTGAAAATGCACCAGAACGTCCAATGTTTCGATTCATTATTTTTTACATTATAATTTTTTGAAGAAAAATCTTGAATCCAAAAATTATTTTTGGTATAGGAGATTTCTGATGGGACTTGAGAAGTATGGAAAAGGGGATTGGAGGAACATATCGAAGAAAATGGTAATTTCAAGAACTCCAACTCAAGTAGCTAGTCATGCTCAGAAATACTATCAGAGACAGATATCAGGAGGAGGCAAAGATAAGAGGAGGCCTAGTATTCATGACATTACGACTGTCCATATCACCGCGGACTCCGCGTCCCCAAACAACCTAGTATATAACATCAATTCCTTTTCTAAAGAAAAGTTATATGCAGAAACCAGTTCCTCTTTCCAGAAATTTACAGCTACAACAGATATTGTGAACTGCTGGAATGCCAACTTATCAAATGATCATGAAGATCTGATGGATTTTGGATCATCATTTGTCACCTACCCATATGAGATTGCTTCACAGTCTTGGGATGAACATGGAGCTGACGACTCACAGCTCCAGTTCCAATCAACAAGATATCAGATATGGGGTTGAAAAATGTACTGGATTCTGTTTTAATTTGTAATCTTGCTATTAAATTATTAATTAATGTAACTCAAGTTTAGTTTGGTCTAATTTGTATGTTGTCACTCTTTCAGACTTAAAATGAAAAATCTTCAACTAAGTGTCCTTTTGATCAAGTTAGTAGTGAACCCATTATTTTTAACATTACGTAAACAATCCTGAAAAGTAGTAGTATTAAATTTTGAATCCCTCTTTTTAAAGAATTCATAATTTTGAACATGTTAAGATTAAATCTCAAATTCGTTCAAATAAAACTTACGTCTTAGAACTCAACTTACTTGAAGATAGATAAAACTTAATTGCAAAAATTGTTTTGTTACGCTCATTTTATGTACATAATCAAATATAATCTTTGGGTTGTTATACGATTTTTGTTTCTTTTCATGGCCAAACACAAAAGTATAATATAAAGCTTTGTTTCCTTTTCCTTCCCAAAAAATTGCATAGAATTCTTACATATTGAAACTGTGTGACGATTACTTCGGCGCGAGGTTTTCCACTAGCTAATAATAGTATCGCTTTTAGAGTAGTGCAGCAACTTTTGTCTTTTTGTTTTGTTTATTTTCTTAATACTAAAGGCAAAATGGGACCTCTTGACCTGTGTTGTGACTTGTGTATGTACAAAGACCCTTTTTCCTCCATTTCTTAAAACATTAGACATGTAACTTGGAAGCAGAGGTCAGTCCAAATCATTCACCCTATCTTTAATACATATCACTTTGCACAACATCAAATTCCAGAGGATCTGATTGGAACTGGAGGGAGATCATGTTGCTACTACCTTTATTGAGTTTAACTGTTATACATAGATCGTGTAAAAGAATTACCAGGACACTCAAAAGGTAAATATCGATACATAAAAAGTGAAATTGATAATATGAAAAATTTACCCGATACAACTTGTTAAAATAATTATTACTCTCTTTGTCCTTTATATGAAAAAAATGACATTTTTTTTATATTTAATAACAATTTAATTTTAAAATACTTATTTTATTCTTAATGAAATAATTTATAGTCACAAAAACTTTTATTTTTAATAAAATGATCTATACCTTATTTTAGACTATAAATTTCAAAAAGTCAAACTCAGAACTAAGCCAAACTAAAGGAATGAAAAAGTAATAGTTTTTGCACTATCAATGTACATAAGAAAAAAAATCAAAAGAATAACCGAGTTGATATAACAAGTGTAAAGGCAAAAATATACAAGATGCGTGGTCAAGATAGACCTACACGTGGAAGATCAAGTAAGGAGTAGTTTTATACAAGAGGAAGTTGGCACAATCCACCTCGAAGTAATGAAACCACAGTCCACACCAAGGCCAATGCACTCAAAAGAAAGAATGATGTTAAATTAAGTCTTAGGTCTAATTCAAAATAGTTTATTCATCGCATTACTTTTTTGGGGGTAAACAACTAGGGTAACTCCTTGGGGAGACAAGGGATCGAGTTCTATGTGATCCTTTTTCAATCGGTGGAATTCAATGCAACGAGTGTGCTATCTCGAAAAGGGGTGCTGGGGAATATCCGCCACTTGGTCACTTTCTAAGTCAAACTCGTCACATCAAATTATCAGTGTGGTTATATCTACTAATAATTTGTGAACTATTGCATAAAAGCAGACACATTCAAAAAATAGTAACGGTGAATTTTCCTCCCAAAAATTAAAAAAAAGTAGATAAGAAATCCTTGGTCTGAATTTAGGAAAAAAGATGCAATTTGGGCAAGTTGACTGAGTTTGATCCTGCATATCGCTTTTGCAGGCTGCTGCTTTAATTTCCACTAATTTCAGAATCAACCCTTTTGGAATCCACAACATTAGGTTCCACGCAAGAGTCTTAATTACTATTGTTACCGCGTGATTTCTGCTATTTATTCCTACGCTAAATTTCCTATCAAGAGAATCACGAAATGGCAAACAAAGAATTTTATACTATAATTACAATTTCTAACTTTTCACATTTCATGTTTAAATTTATTTGTTTCACATTTCACGAAATGGCAATCGAAATGCTATTTATTTGTTTTCACATTTCTTTCGTTTAAATTTATTTGTTTCATTTTTTTAGTCCGTTTCTAAAAATATGTTTCTTTCTTTAATTATATTATTGACAATTTCTTTTTAAATTTCAACTTTTCATATTTCATGTTTAAAGTTAGAAGATTAAATAATATTTTACTACAGATTACAAGAATATTTTTTTTTTTAAAAAAAAAATCATCACAAACAAATTGAAACAAAGAAAGTATGTTTTCAAATGGTGTGCGTTGTATTTTTGGAAGTGAATGGATTGATAAGGTAAAATATTTCTTTTGCAGCCATCAAATCTTGGGGAGTCAATGCAATCAAAGCAGATTAGGCCGCTAGAATATTCCCAAAGTGGTGACAAATGTGCTGAAATTAATAAATAGTCAGATCAAAGTTTATTTGGATTGATATGAACAAGTCAAGAGATCTAAAGTAAGAGTTTCTTAAGGTGCCTGTCGTTCTGAAAGAGTTACCATATAAGAATATTTTTGGAGGCATGTGATATGAAACTTTAAACTTCACTTGTTTTAGAGATAATTTAGCGATTCATCAAAATTTATGATGATCATCATCCTAACCTTTTGGTATCTGGTGTAGTGAACAACAACGTAGCATGGGTAACGTTTCTTGTTAATTCTTAAAGCTCATTGTAATTAACTCTATCCATGTAAATCATTTGAATACATACGTATCTCTACTAAATTCTGCTACAATCAACCCTCAAACCCTTCCAGTATCCACACATCTTCTCTTCACATGTCCGAAGCATCTTCATCTCACTTCCCTCATCTTGTTCATCACAAAAGTCACTCCCAACTTTTTTTTTTTGGTTTTCCACCCGGTGTCCGGAACCCACATTGGAGCCCCGACTAAATTCGGATCGCACACTGCAGGGCCCATTCGGGAGTGGCGCTCCCAACAAGATTTTGTCTATACCCAACCCAAGACCTCTGGTTAAGGGTGAAGCACCCCCAACTTGCCCCATATAACATCGTTCCTAATCATATCTCTCCTAATATGCTCACACATCCATCTGACATCCTCATCTCCACTACATTTATCTAATTATCACTTTGTAGAATTTACGCGTAAGCCTTGACGACACATTCTTATTGCATATAGTATCCCATATGCGATGAGAATTAACCTTATATATATGCGTTAAGTTGTATTTAATTACTAGTGAAAATGATTAATATAAGGATAATCTTTGCTTATGGGAGGCATCTCAGAAATTAATATTTCCTATATATATCAAAGTTAATGAGGGCCCTTGTTATAAAAGTAAGTATAGCTCCACCAGTTGGGGAGATTCGCATCCATGAAAATATCCAATGATTCTGATTGATGTTCATTGCAATGTAGACTACTCAACTTTGGTAAATCACAAGAGATGAGTTAGTAGTATTACAAGAACAACACCTTTTGCAACTTGCAAAAAAGAAGCACAACATGGAATTATCCTTTTTAACTTTGATCAAACTTTTTGTGACATTTAGACCCCAGTTAAATATAAAGTCCCATAATTAGATTCATCTATTATTGCCCTTTCTGTGTTGTGTATGTCGGTCGGGGTGGGGGTGGGGGCTATAGACTTACTATTAATGTTTCCTTCCAGAAAAGAGTGGAAAAAAATTAGAAAAGAAGGAAAATAAATAAAATTTATTATTTTGTAAAACCATGTTCTTTTTTTTGGGGGGGTTTTTACGTAATTGTACCAACGATAAAAATAATTTCAACTAGAATGATCATATGTATATGCAATGTATTAATATTATACAAAATAATATATATTCAGATATATATGATGTATAATTATATATTTAAGATATATATACATTTATATATATTATTTATATAATATTTATACATTAAACAATTCATATTTCTCAACGAGCTAATTGCCAAATAGAATAAAATAGAGGAGTAGAAAAAAGGTGTTGTGGGTGTCCAAATGGCGTAAATAATGCATGTTTCTAGATTTCTACTCGTTACGTTCTGAACTTTATATAATAGACCTAGGTCAATTTACAAGTGGTTTAAATTATCAAATTTTATATCCAAGAAGACACATTAATTAGGTTTTTAAGTTTAACGCATGAATAATAAGCAATAATTTTGGATAAAGAATTTTAACTCACTGAACATTTTCTTTAATTTTCCCTTCTTTACTGAAAGCTGCATTAGAAATAAATAACAAACATATACAAAGTAAATGGGCATTATTTGCATCATGCAGTTCTCTTCTGCAAGGTATAATACTAATACTATTATAATCCAAAATTATTTTAGTAAAAGTAGTTCCTCGAATATTTGTCCAATCTGCTTTTGTTGCAAACAATGGCGGATCGAGGATTTTTATTCAGGGGTTCGAAAAATAAAAATATAAATAAGCCAATAAAACACAATTCTAAGGAAGTAGTAGTCTACAGTTTATAGGTATAAAAAGTTAAGTCCGTTAGAGGAGAAGTTTTAGCACATTTGGATTTTTTGTGATTTAAATCTACTCTATTAACACTTTTTTTTATTACAAAAAAAGGTGAAAGATTGGTCCTGAAACTAAAAGAAGAGAAGCTAAAAAAATAAAATGTTTACAATGGGGCTTCAACTCTAGACACTAGGGTCAACCTAGAGGAGATCTACCACTATGCTACAACTTACTTCATATTTATGAGGGGGTTTAAAATTAATATATCTACATAAACACAAAAAATTTACCTTATATAAACAATGTAATTTTTTATTGAAGAGATTTTGGTGAACCCCCTGGAACACACGTGGGTCTGCCCCCAGTTGCAAACGGTAGGAGGAACAACCAACATTTGTCAAAAAGCATTAGCCTTTCTCATCATTTCTTGGTCATCAAGTTTGCCACATCAAAAATAATCTTTAATGACAATTATTAAAAGGTAATAGCTTAATTATTACTAAATATGTACTTTTTACAGGTAATTTGCACTCTTTGTATATCTCTAAAACCTATAACGAAATTGAATCAAATGACAATTAACTAATGACAGTAAAAACTTTAGCACTCATTGTTAATATGTATATTTATTGCCGTTAAAAACTATTTTTATAATTGTGACTCCAGTCCGCCACTGTACATGTGGCTGATTGCTGGAACTCCAACTTTTATTTACCTTCTTTCCAAAATAATTGAATTATGTGTAAATTTTATATATGACATATATTATAGTACTATTTTCAAGCTATAACAGTATATTTAGACTTTCAAGCTATAACATTAAAAATTTCAGGTTATAACAAGATAAAAAAAAAAGAAATGTTTTTATTAATTGGAAAAAACTTAAAAAATAAATAAAAAGATAAACAATTTTTTTTAAAAAAAAACGGAATTAGAAATAATAAAGTAAAAAACTGAAATTGTGGGCTGTAATTTAATATGAATTTATTGTAGATAATTAATGATTAGCATGAAATAAGGGATCCAAACTAATTAAGAATATTCAGTTTCCTTAATTCACTCTAATTTGTTAAAATTAATTCAAAAATCTGATTTTGAAAATCAATTTCCATTTATTTAATAAATGATTAATCTATTTATGGTTTTTTTATTATTAATTAATAATATGTAATTAATAAGGAAAAAATGAAAAAAAACGGAAATAGGGGTGTCAATTAAATTTGAATTAATTTAAGATAATTATTAATTAGCATGAATTAAGGAATCTCAAACTAATTAAGAATATTCAGTTTCCTTAATTCACTCTAATTTGTTAAAATTAATTCAAAAATATGATTTTATCCATTCTTCCACGTTTCTCTCTCTTCAATTTTCTTCCAGAAATTTTGTCACTGGCAACTAGTTGAAGTTTTTTTTTTGTTTGAAAAATCCTATTTTTTTTTGTGATGGACAACTACATATCAATATTAATTAAACATGGCGGAAGATGGGATCCTTCAGGTTAGTATTTTTAATTGTTTACTATTAATTTGGATTTCAGTGAAATGAAAAAAAAATGAAACTGTAAATCACATTTTGTGATTTTGTTTTTGTACATCGTCACTATATTGAATGTGATATGTTTTTTTGTATAAACAATACGTTTTGTTCATAATACGTATTAGTTGTTGTGAAACTGTAATATTAGTGATTTTCTTGGTAAGTTTCTGTTTTTTGGTAGGGGTTTAATGTCACTATATTTAGTTATTTTTGGTTATTTTTTATACTGGCAAAACAATGATTTCGTGAGAAGTTGCCGCAATATATGAAAGATTTGAGTATAAATGTATAACATATAAATATTTTTATCGTTGTAGATTGGGTACGTAGATCAAAATTATAATATTGATTACTGTTTTTTTTCCTGAAAAATTAAATTAAAATGTATAGTTTTGAATGAATTTGTTAGTATAAGTGTAATGAATTTGGTATGAAAGTGTATGACAGTTAGTATGAAAAAAAGGTTATTTAGAATTTTGAAGAATTGTTTGACAATTGTTTTAAGTTGGTATGAAAGTGTGTTAACTAGTTAGTAAAAAAAGTAATGTAGAATTTTGAATAATTGTATGAAAAATGTTTTAAGTTGGTATGAAATTTGAAATGTTATTGTTTATATAAGTTTTGTCAATTATGTATAAATTTGTGTGAAAAGGAATGAACTATTTGGTATGAGAAATGTATAAATTTGGTATAAATGATGATTGTATGTTTGAAATTTGTATTTAATTGGGTATGAAATCTGAAAATTTATTTTTTAATGAAATCTGTTTGTAGTTTACTGTCTAAATGATTTTTGTATGAAAAAATAATGATAAGTGTGTATAATTTTTTTATTTTTTTTTTGTATTATGTAAGACTAATTGTTATTTTTTTTAATGAAATAGGGAAATATGTTGGTTTTCAAATGGAGGAGATTATATATGAGTATTCTAGTCTTTATAGTGTTCTAGTAAGTACGATAACATCGCAGCTAATGATAGATGCTAATATTCACAATATAGAGATAAAATATATAGTTAGTGATAGATGTCCCCTGTTAGTATCCACAATGATGTTGGTGTGCGGGTTTTTTTAGATCAAAAGAAAGCTAATGTAGATTTCTTTACGATTTCATATACTTGGAAATAAAATTTATTCCAAATTAATATATAAGATATTGTAAATATTTGTACAGGTTTCCGATTTCAGATTACAGATTTCATAGACTTGATTCATTAATTATTCATACAGATTTCATATACTTGAAAATAAAATTTATTCCAGATTAATATATAAGATAGTGTAAATATTTGTACAGATTTCAGATTCCAGATTTCATATACGCGATTCATTAATTATTCATACATATTTAATATACTTGGAAATAAAATGTATTCCAGATTAATATATAAGATAGTGTAAATATATAACAAACTTTATACCAATCTTATTCAAGTTTTATTCCAACACGAACTTCAGCTTATGTCACACATATTATACCAACAATAAATCAATTTCATATAATCACACAACGCATATCATTTGTATACCAATATTATATCACAATTAATACAATATCCAACCTTCAAACATTAAATTCAGTGTCATACACATATTAATCAAATTTTACACACATTTCATCCATTAATTGTACAATTTGGATACACACTGATATTTTAAAATAGTGAATCCAAATGGTATGAAGTCTGTATATTACTAGTATCCTGAAATTATAATAGCCAAACAGTAATTCATATGTAGATGATATCTGATTGGAACAAAACATATGGTATTATATATCATGAAATACTTAAACACAAAAAAGTTGTCCAAAAGTAAAAAAAAATAGCATATAATTCTAAAAAAGTAGAAGGTGCAATCAACTATTTCAAATTTCTTGTATGTGGTCTTGGTGTAGGATAATTGGTGGTATCCGGAGCATGTTCTTTTGTTATGCGAGGTCCACCAAATTTGCTAGCAACCGTACAAGTAACTTCTTTCTCACTGATCGCGCCATCCTCACTCTTTGTATATACAGTTAATAGACAATCACACTACTGTTAAAACACAATTCATACCATTTGTATACCACTATTATATCACAAATCATACAATATCCAAGAATCAACTGTTTAATCGGAATCATACACATATCAATCAGATTTCATACACGTTTCATCCAAACAACTATTTCAAAAATAATATAAGAATAATGTGATATTGTTAAAGAAAAAAAAGTAGTTTTAATAATACGAAAATAAATTGAATATAATACTTACCCTAACAATTTTTTTGTCTTTTTAGGTGTTGCTCAGTCGTCAAAACCATCTACAAGATAGACATTCATTGATTTTCACAACTTCAACATTCATTGATTTTTTTCCTTTTTTCTTTTTTTATTCAGTAACAGAATCAGAATCAGAAGGGGTTTCAACATTTTTTCCCCTTCCTCTTCGTTTCTTTCGATTTATCGGACTCACCCTTTTATTTGAGTCATTTTTTTTCTTCTATTTTTGATCTTTCAATAGAGATGAACCACTCTTAGCCGGAGTTTCAAACAATGTTTGGCGACGGTGTTTGAGTTTAAATGTTGAAAGTTGGAGCATGAACTTCATCTGTATAAGTTCCTTCGACTAAGAGGGCTCTTTTGAGGAGTTACAACCATTTTCTTCGACATGATTTTGTTGAAAAAACTAAATTGAATGGAGGATTGTGAAGTTGGTGTAGTTTGGTGGTGAGAAAGATGTGATAGATGAAGGTAAAACTGGGCTAGTGTGTTAATGACGTGTAGAATTGGATGAGCTTGGGAGGAGGGGGGGGGGGGGATTGACGTATGGGAGGTGGTAATGGTAAAGAAGGAAACATGTTGTAGGTGAATCTCTATATCTATGTAACTGATAATTTCAGATTAAAAAAAGGAACATAAATCAATTTAATTACATATTATTAATTAATAATTAAAAACCATAAATAGATTAATCATTTATTAAATAAATGGAAATTCATTTTTAAATAAAATTAACTTTAAATGATATGTCATAACTCGTAAATAAACTGTTATAAGTAAGAATTTTTTAAAAGTATGTTTAAAACCCATAAAATTGACTCTTAAATGTGTATAGGGCGTGATTTTTCCTTGAATTATATACCAATTTAACATTGGGCTTATTTCAAATATATACAACATTTGGCTTATTTCAAATATATACAATAGAAAATATACATTGACAATACAATAGATCTCACCTTTACATGAATTATGCATAGACTATATATTACAATACACTCAAAAAGTTGAATATAATCTAATCTTTTATGAAGTGTACACTGACTATACATGAAGTATACACTAACTATTTTTAAAAAAAACAAATTATACACTAACTATTCAATCTCGATCAACTCAAAATCATCTCTGAATAGTCTCAAATTTTAGCTACGAAATTCTCTTGATATTTTTAGTCTTTTGATATATAATTCGCTCGAAATAATTCATGTTGGTCGTACATCAAATTTTAAAGAAAAAGGAAAAACAACGAAGAAAAAGGCGACCACGCAGAAAAAGAAGAAGATCACGATGTAGAAAAGAAGAAGGAAAAAAGGCATTAATGGCAAAATCGGATGGAAGAAGAAGAAGAAAAAGAAAAAAAAGGCTACAAGTCATTAATGATGAAATGGGAAGGAAGAAGAAGAAGGAGGAGGTTTTGATCAATATCAGTGATTTTAAAAATTTGGTTAAATCTTTGATAATACAAATGGCCGAATGGCCATTCAACATAATTTTTCTTTTATCATTTTTTTTAATCAAATTCCACCTCCTCCAAACTAGAGAGACATATAAAACAAAAACATACTAGAAGAGCATTACTCCCTACACCTACTTTAAATGGAACAATCTCCATTCATCAAGATAAGTAGGTGTTGAGAAACTCCATTAATGGGAGTGAGAAGAAGAAAAATGAAAAAAGAATGAGAGAAGAGAAATGTGTGAGAATGAAAACTGATTCATTCATTCAATCTGTGAATCACATGTTTATCCATACAAATCTGTTAAGGCATCACTATCATTGCCTAATCATTTAGAAGATTCCTAGCTAACTAACTTTTAACTACTTAACTAACAAACTGTCTACGTGTATAATTAGTTAGTTACAATACAAGTCCTCAACACTCCCCCTCAAGCTGAGAATTAGAAAATATATGTTTATTCTAAGCTTGCCAATCAGTGCTTCATGTTGAGGTTTACATAGACCTTTGGTGAGTAGGTCTGCTTCCTGTTCTTTTGGTCATATATGTTGTGTTTGAACAAGTCATTTCAAGATCTTCTCTCTTACAAAGTGATAGTCTAAGTTAAAGTGTTTAGTTCTTTCATGAAAGATAGGGTGTGCTGCTATTTGAATGACAACTTTGCTATCACAGTACAATTGTACAGGCATTCTGATTTCTATTTCCAGCTCTTTGAATAGCCCTTTAACCATACCATTTCAGTAACATGTGGTGGCCATACTTCTGAACTCTGCTTCTGCAAAACTCCTTTATACAGTGCTTTTCTTCTTTGACTTCCAGGATATCACAACATCTCCAAACTTTACTATGTACCCAGTAACTGACTTACTAGTCTCTATGCAAGCCCCTCAATCAGAGCCACACTATGCCACAAGTGTGGACTATTTGGCATAAACAGTCCAAGACCTGATGTTCCTTTGACATACCTCACCACTCTTAATGCTGCCTCCATGTGAGATTGCTTTGGTGAGTGCATGTACTAACTAAGAACTTGAACCACAAAGGATATATCAAGTCTTGTCATAGTCAAATACAACAACCTCTCTATTAATCTTTGGTACTTACTACAATCCTCAAGTAGTTTATCTTCAACATTGTTCTTTATGCCTGTGCATTCATCAAACACAGTAGAAGTTAACTTATGATTGAACTCTAGTGGAGTAGCTGCAAGTTTGCACCCTGCTAAACCTAGTTCAGATCCAAGACCCAATGCATATTTCCTATGATTCATAAGGATACCATCAGCAGTTCTAGAGAATTCAATGCAAAGAAAATATTTTAACTCTTCAAGATCTTTCATTTTGAATCTATTTCACAGATCTTTCTTGACTTGTTGTATGAGATTGAGGATGCTGCCAGTGATCAAAAGATCATCAACATATACAAGAATAACAAGAAGCTCTTGTCCTACTTGTTTTGTGAACAATGAATAATCATAGTTAGATTGAAAAAATCCCATATTAGTCGGTGCTTCAATAAACTTCAATTTCTACTACCTTGGAGCTTGCTTTAGTCCATATAAGGACTTATGAAGTTTGCAAACCACATGTTTCTCCCCATAGTTAGCAAACCCATCAAGGACCTGAATGTAAACTTTCTCAAGAAGATCACCTTGAAATATGTACCAACCATAGGATGCAACAAGAGCTACTATTGACCTCACAGTGACCATTTTTGCTACAGGTGAGAAGGTCTTAGAGTAATCTACGCCTTCTTTTTGACTGTACCCTTTAGCAACCAGCCTGGCTTTGTATCTCTCAACCTCCTCTAAGGAAATATATTTGATTTTGAACACCCACTTACAATCAATAGAATTTTACCAGGAGGAAAATGAACTATGGACCAAGTACAATTGTCCTCAAGGGCAGTGATCTCAGCCTTCATGGCATCAACCCAATGAGAGTCCTTGCAGGCCTCCAAGTAGGAATTAGGTTCAGACAAGGCAGAATAAGCAGCAGGGGAATCTCTGTATGAAGGAGATAACCTAGAATATGAGACACAATGATATATAGGATATAAACAAGTTGACTTGGCACTAGGAGTGACATAAGAATTTAGCCAAGTAGGAGGCCTAGAGAGTCTGATGGATCTTCTGGGTGCATTTCCTAATACATGTTCAATAGCTGGACTTGGTTCAGGTGGGATAAAAGAAGGAGTAGGAGACTTAGACTTACTAGAAGAATACTCAGGAACATAACTGGTCATATTAGGAAAAAAAGTATCAGTGTAAGAGTGACGACTGGAAATGAAGGAACAAGAGAAGACTTAAGATCTCTGAATGGAAACACCTCTTCCTTGAAAACAGTATCTCTGCTGACAAAAAGTTTTTGAGACTCAAGTCATATAAGAGATACCCTTTCTAAGAGGAAGAATACCCCATATGAATAATAAGAACAACTCTAGGAGCAAATTTATCAAGGTGCCTTGGATTAGTGGCATAACATAGAGAATCAAATACCCTGAGGTGTTGAAGTGAAGAAGTGTGACCATAGGGTACAGGGTAGTGTAGCACATGTTGAGGAAAAATGGAAGAAATTAGTAAAAGATGTTCACCGACTTGCTCGCTTATGAGTTGGTCTTACGGACACATCAGATGGTGGTGTGATAATCCAAAATAGATAAGAACATTCATTGGTAGCGGAAGTTAAGGGAAAATAGGACAGTGATCCTACATTATTTCAGTCAAAAGGTGCAGTTCAACAACAAAGAGTAGAGGTTTTCTCCGAAGGGGGAGATGGTCATTTATGTGTTCCTAAGGAGGATGAGTAGTTGAAGCAGCCATGAAGGACAAGTATCCTCATCTCTTTCTTTTCGATTCCAATTCCGTTTCAGCTTGAGATAATAGTTTCCTCTCCATTCTCTCAGTTTACTCTTGCATAAATTCAATCTTAGTACCTTGTTCCTTCAGTTGTTCTTGCATTTTCAGCATATTTGCATGTCATTGGAACTCAGTTCAGTTAGATATTAGTTTCTAGTACTTAGTGGTAGGGATTGCAACTTCTTCCCCCATACTCAACTTGTTTAGACTTCATTCGAGGACGAATGTTCCCAAAGGAGAGATATTGTAACACCTTGAATTTGAGAAAATAGAAAAAATTACAGCTTTCCAAACCTAATGCAAGAACCACGGAAGCCACCGACGGTCCGTGGTCTGACACATGATCCGTAGGTGGGGTCCGTCATTGAGGACCAAATATTAATGGTCTCAGATCCCACCAACGGTCGACCAGTACGGTCCGTGATTGGACCTACAGACCGTAGGTAAGGGTCAGCATCTCCAGTTATAGGGAAATTATCAAATGGTCATAAGCCTTAGAACAAAAGGAATTAGGTGCCCCATGAACTACCAACGCCACTGAGTTTGCTAAAATCCCATTTCCGAGTAAAAAGTTATATTCGTTTTAGTGAAGCCCTGTCGGGCAGACTTGACCGACGACCCCACCTACGGTTTGTAGGTCGACTTACAGCCAGTAGGTCCTTCCATGGGTGGCCTTCGACAACTTTTAAGTTATGGTCATTTAGGTCTTTTTCCCATGCGTTGGGCAATTAAAGTTCATCGTGTTATGCCTAAACTACATTGGTTTACTCAGTCTAAGCCTAAAAACTTAGTCAGACTTACCCAGAACCCTCATTCACCTAAAATCATCCAAACTTAGAGCAAAAAGAAGAGGAAAAGTCAACCAAAACTCCCAAGAACAAACAACAGTGTTCTTCAAAGTTTCAACCTCGAAATCAAATGATCTCCGTAGATTTCATCACCAAGTATGTGGGATTTCACTAGTGGGTTCCTTTGATCCACTAGGCTCCTAGAATTCAGTAAGATTCTTGATTTATTTTATCTTGTTTAGACCTGGGGTTCTTAGAATTTTAGAAAATTGTTGCGATTTAGATGTTATAGTGTCCTTAATCAGAATATCATGTTTTTGTAACATTGTTTCTTAGTTCCTTGCATGAAACTCTAACCCTGGTTGTGTAGATTCTTTTAGTTCATGAATTACACTTGCTAGGTAAGTTTAAACAGATATACATGCTCCAGTTAAGAATATTTCATTGTTAGTACTTAAATGTTGCATTCTTAGATTTGTATGTTAGAACATTGAGCTATCTAGTATTTCAGTTTTGTTGTGTCATACATATTCCAGTTGGGGAGTAGGCTTAGACCGAGTTGGACTAGGTTCAGCATACCCTCATAATCCCAGAACTAAGTGCCCCCGTAGGTTTATCAATCCCCTATGTTGGGCATCAGCTTTAGTGACCATGTTATTTATGTTTTTATACCCCTGGCAAGGTATATTGGGTCTTATCGATATGGTGTATACATCGAACAATCATGCCTTTATACCCCTGGCAAGGTATATTGGGTCTTATCGATGAGGCATATACATCGGACTCCACGTTTAGCTCACATGGTTTTATGTCGGTTAATAGTAGCTCCAACAGTCAGACTTCAGTGCATTTGACTAGGTCTTCAGTTATATTTCAACATTCAGTCTCAATATGTCATGTCCAAGATTAGTACTTGTTCATTGCATATAGCTCAGCCTTTAGTATATTTCAGCATTTACATTCAGTTTAGATTATGTTATTACTCAGTATGTTTTGTTCAGTAATGTATTTTATTCAGCTATACTTTATATCCTGCATACTCAGTATATTCCAAGTACTGACGAATACTCTGCGCTACATCCTTTCATGATATAGGTTCAGGTACTCAGCATTCAGATCACACATAGATTAGTTCCCAACCTCCAGTTCAGCAGCTTCAGTGGTGAGTCATAATACTTTGAGGACAATAGACATGCTTTACACTTTAGTTTTTTTTTATTCAGTTTTCAGTTTTGCTAGAGTTAGTTGGGGGCATGTCCCAACAACTTTAGTCAGTTAGAGGCTTTTTCAGACATAGTACTAGATTCAGTTTTAGTTTTGAGTTTGATCCTCCAGTTGTTATTGAACTCATAGTATTTTATTTATTCAAATATGTATAAGGTATTCCCCACTTTTAGTTATCAATGTTTAAGCTTCTGCATAGTATATTTATTCACTAATCTTTTAGTATGCTTATTATATGCCAGCTCAGGGTTAACTTGGGGTCACTCGTGATCCTAGGACCCGTATTTACGTCCAGGAGGTAGCCTTGGAGCGTGACACAACTGGACAGGTCTGGGAGATATTTATACTATTACTGGAGATAATTTTGAATGGCATGACAGCTTCAACAAGATAGATGATCTTACTAATAAAGGGAATGGAATGCAGAATTAATACATGGGATTATTCCATCAGAGCTGGCAGAACATATTATTGATAATATAAAGCCTCCTAAGGGGAGGATGGATGAAGATATACCATGATGGATGCTTGAAACAAAGGTTAAATTCTCAGTATAATCAGCATGGAACTATATGCGGCATAAAGATGAGTCTAATAGAATCTACATGTGGATCTGGACAAGAGGGTTTCCTTTTAAAATGAATTTCCTAATATGGTTAGTATGGAAATTTAAGATTCCGATGGATGATAAGGGATTTCACGTATCAGCACACTTATTCCAATCCTAAGTGCCAACGATCGTTAGTCCATAATATAACCCAACTAAGTGAGTTGGGGTCGAATTCCACTGGGAGTGGTACGTGCTTAAGATTCAAGAGCCAAGTGCAAATACGTTCAAGTCAATCATAGGTAAAGATATTTATGAATAAAAGCATATTTCAAATTAAGGGTGACACAAGTGTCAAATATGGGGGGTTTTGATTGTAATTATCAACTACAACAGCAGCAAATAACACGAATAAACAAGTAAAGAGACGGGTTCTTGGGATATGATTGGATTATGGGCTAAGGTAGAGAAATGGGTGATTGCAACTGATAGTAAATAGTTGTAAATCAGTGACTATGCTAGACTTTAGTGGGGGTAACCTTTCTCTCGAACAATTTACCCCGAATCAAATTGGTTTCTCTCGAACACCAATAAGCAGCAATTAAGAACAGCCTATGCTTTAGTCCATTCACTCTCTTGAGCTGAATGTGTGGAAAAGGATTTAGGATTCACTCTCTCGAGCTGAACCCATGGCAACCCAACAGACCATCAAATTAGTAATCTTGGTTTTAAACCTCTCTCTCGAGCAAGCCAAAAACATGAAGTTAGAGTTGCATTTGCAACTATAAGCCTTTAAATTAAACCACAATTACAGATCGAAATCAATTTTAAACAACATTTAAACTATCAATTAACAATACCCAGCAGCTAAATCAATCCATAATGACATAATCACACCCCAAGAATTGGGGATTTAGCTAGACATCATAAAAAGATAGAAATCATTACCAAATTGTGTTTCCATCAATTGGGTACGATTAATTTCGTCTTTACAAAGGTCATGGTTGAAGAATCTCAAAGACCCACTTCCAATTTCTCAAAAAAGGAAATCTTTAAATCTTTAAAGCTAAGGAAAATACTGTCTCAATACTCTCAGTTCTAAGTTCCAGACTTGAAAACTGAATAATAATAAAACTTCTACAATAAACTAAGAATTTAAAAATGTATTTATAGTCACCAAAAATATGTTGTGAAGGACCATTCGTCACAATAAGTTGGATCGCCGATCCATCCTTTGGTTAATTCCATCGCCTTTTTGCTTTGGCCTTCAGCATCTTCAAGTTCAGTAACTTTGGGCGATCTAGCACTGCATAGCGGAACCATTCGGCACCTCGTCGACTGCTCATTTCTATCACCGACTTGATTTTCTCATTCAGGGCTTGGCACACTGGAACTTTAGGCGAGATCTGGTCATTCGACGACTCGCTCAATGGGTTAGGCGATCATCAGACCCTCTTTTCTTCGTTCTTTCAACTGCCTTGTTCTTTTTTGCTTATTAGTGTCCATGATTTATTCCTCAATCCAAATACTTGAAAATCAAGAATTTACATCAGTTATTGGCACAAAATATCCATTTGAGGACAATAAATCTATTGAATAAAGCCCTAAATGAGTCCAAATCGTGGACTCATCAACACCCCTAACTTAAATATTTGTTTGTCCTCAAGTAAAACTCAAGTTCAGCAGCTCAAAAAGGATGTCTCAAACAGTGCTACACAAGACTCAATCATGAATGCACACAAAAAGACTCAACTTACTCATGCAAGGACCAATTGTACACTCAAAGATTCAAGTTGTGACTCACCATTACCAAAGAATCTCAAGCTCACAATATTTTCTTCAAATGCAAGTTCAAGCTCAACCAAAGTGTTCAAATGCCCTCACACAAAGGATGATTCCAAATCCACACACAATAGTTTAACAATTTAAAGCTCTGGAATCAAATGCAACACTCACTCACAAAGATGTATACAATGCATGACTCCACCCATAGGTTTGCCCATATTTTACAATCAACAATTGTTTCAGCTCACTCAAGATCAAAAAGGTACTTTCAAGGCTTGTAACGTGGCTGAGTGCAAAGGTATGGTCATTTAGGCTCAGTGGTTGTTATCCTCATGAAATGTGGTATGAACAACACTTTCTTCCCTCTTCTTTATCATTCTCATTCATGCTTAAAGGTCACCCCATTATTCACTTTCCATGGATATGTTGGATACCCTATTTTCTTGGCACTTTCACAACTTTATTTCACAACTTTTTCATTCCTTTTTTCTTTTCTTTTTCTTTTCTTGTTCTCTTTTTTTTTATATGGAGGGGTTCCATTTTTCTCAAAAATCATGGTTCAAGGGTACTTCTTTGCATTTCTTGATTTACCTTCTGTTTTCACCACACCCTCAACTCAGCCTTTTGGCCTGAGTTGGTTATTCACACAAACCACAAATCATGAGGATTAAGGGTGATGGATTAAGAAAGGTCACAATTTCATCAAGTTTTTTCCAAGAAAAAGGGTAAGGCTCAAAGGTTGTTCAAGCAAATTCCACACACTAACAAGGTAGGCCACAAAAAGAGGTATAATGTCAAATTGTTTCACACTCTTTAAAGTTGCCTAAGATCAACTCAAGAGATTTCATCACTTAGTCAACTAGACCAACGGGGCAAATTCTAGGTGTCATCACACCTGGTTCACAGTAAGCTCATTACACAAGGCATTGACACCAATGTCAAACAAGACTCCACACTTTCGCTAGTGTGCAATGTTCATCACAAGAAACTCAATTTGATAATTGACTAGTCACAACGAGATGCAAAAAGTTCACATATTGTCTATGCAACTTCATTTGCCTCATCGTAGCCACACATTCATTTTTGTTCGATTATGAGCACTATTCAAGTTATCGATATTGATCAAGACCGATACTCAAATTTGCAAGAGAACTACAACATTCAAACACAAACAAGAGGTGGCACAAAAAAAATTTGGAAGGGTCCAAAAATCATTTCAATTAAAAACAAGGAGCCACAAGCTCAATCATTCACAAAAATAGTGCAAAACACAGTTATAACTCAAAAACTCAATGTACGAACAAAATAACAATCACAAAAGGTGGGCCTTACCCCACCACAAACAAAAGCTATTTGTCCTCAAATGCAAGCAAAATAATATCCATAAGTAAAAAAGAATAAGATAGAGAGGGAGGTAAAAAGAGATCCTGTCTAAACAGTCGCTCCGTTTGTATGGGCTTCAGTATCCGGTGCATCACTCTGAACTTGGGCATCATTGCCCGGAGTCACCTTAGAAAGAGTGGGTCCACTAAGAGCTACCATGGATGTCTTTGTCAACGATGTCTGGATCACCGAGTGCACAATCGTCTCCTCAAGATATGGTAAATCTCCATATATGCTCTCCTCTTTTATCTCCTCCTCGTCGGTCTCTACCTCCAACTCATCAATTGTTGTATCATCTCTATGTACATCTCCGATGGTAGTCAAAGGAATCTTTGAAGTATCATGAGCGTCCACATCATCAACAACCTCTAGTAATGAAGTGAAGTCAGTAGACTTTAGATAGTCTACGTCCTTCCTCAAATATGCTACTACGGCTTTTAAAGTCATAACCTCAAAGGTCTCCCCCAGACTTCTCTCACAATCCTCAAATCTCGTAGTGAGAGTGTCAATGGAAGTCATAAGGGGGGTAAGTACAGCTAAAATGATTGTCTCAATCATCCATGAGATAGATCTCTCTAGTCTAGTCACCATCCCATCAGCTGAATAGGCCAGGTGCCCCATCTTCAGGATCATAGCCTAAGTGATCTTAGTGGGCTGGGATGAGGTAGAGGCACCCGGTGCTTGTGAAGAGGAAGAAGGTGCAGATGTACCTTAAGGCCGGCCGGAGTAGGCAAAGATGCCTCTGGAGGTATCGAATCAATGTCCACCTCCGGGGATGTATCCACTGAAGTTGCTCTCCTCCGGTCGGCCTCCTCTCATGTGTACTCGGCCTCAATACACAAGATGTCAGTGGAGGAAGAAGGGGTAACCTCAATATCTCCCGTATCATCTTGGGGCACGCCGGCACAACTCAGTGTCAAGACCGGGAATGAGAGAGAAGTTTGCTTCTGCTTGGCCCTCATGGCCATCTCTTGCTCGATGAGGAGTCCCAAGTCGATGCTCTTCCGGGATATGATAGCTCCAAGGCAGGTTACCTTAGGGTGGCGCAAAATAAACTCATTTTGTGATGGCATTATGGTGCTGCTAATGAAGCCAAACCATAACCGAGCAACAATGCTCAAATCCCTTTTCCCTATGGGGACCTACTTCGATCCACCTCGGGGTGGTATTGGAAATCAATGGAGCCAACCAACCCTTCAAGTCATCCAAGGACTGAGTAACCGGCAAACCTTTATATGCCTCCGTAGCTCCAAGACCCCTGTCAAGTACAATATTAATGTACTCGTTATTGCATCCAAATTATTTACCCCGGACCATGACCGACTTAACCGGTCTGAACACGCTAGCCTTCTTCTTGCTCTTTGGAACTAATTCACCATATGCTGAATAGAACTCCCGAACCCATGAAGGAATATAGGGGTCTCGAGGCCTGGTGAACTGCTCAAATCGGTGGTAATTGAGGGTATCCCTCACATCGGAGTATTTGCTCTCAAAGCCCTTTGTAGATAACAACTTCTCTTCCAAAATAGTCCTCAACCCATTTGCTTTAAATCTATTAAAAAGTCGGGGAGGAGGAACCACAGGTGGCACTGGAGCCACAGGAAGTGCCGGAGCTGGCACTGTATCAGCTGCAGGAAGAGTGGCAGTAGTTGGGACTCTAGATGGGTCAGGACGAGCTCTAGCATGAAGCTTTGTTTGTTGGGACTATAGTGGCTGATATTCCTCAAGCTCAGATAATGCTGCCCGGGAGTCAGTAGACACTCTCTCTCTGTTATGCTCAGGAACCTCAGATGAAAGCCTCTTGCCTTTGCCATTGCCTCCTATTGGAGGCTCTATTCTGTACTTTTTAGGAGGATTTGCTCCTCCTACATTTATCACAATACACAACTCTCTTTTGCGGGGTGGCATGTCGAGGTTTGTCATTGCCAAATCTGCAAAACATCATGAAACGTTAGAAACAGTTCAATCAGATCACAGAAAAATAGTTGCAGATAGACTTGCCGAACATTCGGTGAGCTGCTGAATCTCTTTGGCGAGCTAGATTGGGCTTGCCAAAAGGATTGGCTCAAAAATCTCAGAAAATTTTGGCAAGTCATCGATGGGAAAGCTTTTCGGTGAATCGCCCATAACATTCGACGAGCAAGGAATAGCCCGCCAAAAGTAATAGTGCAGTTAAGGGTTAGGGGTGTAGACAAAGGACGATTAAGAAGGACTTTCAGTGAGTCGCCGAGTGCATACGACGACCTTAGGATTCTCGTGAAAGTTACAAAACCAAACGTCACATCTAGCATGAAATTAAAGGCGAGATGGGGAACTTTGGCGAACCTCCAAATGGTTTGCCGAGCTCGACCCAGCTTGCCAAATGACCCAACATGCCTACTTTCAACCCAAATCCTCAAATTCAACCGCGCAACCCTCGAAACAAAATCAAAACATGCACCTATCAAATTAAACTAAGACTCATTACAGTCATGCCCCCAGGATACTCAGACCTCTCCCGATTTGGCCAAATTTGGCCATTTGATGACTTTTACCCTTAAGAATTACGTCAACCGCTTAATCATTGGGAAAAATACGTCATTTGGCACAAATGCGGGATACTTAGACTTCACCCTTCTAAACCCAACAACATGCAAGCACAACCCCACAAATTTAAACCAATTTTAAGGCACAAAATCACGGGAATTCAATAATAAAGGCATTACGGGCAAATTTTTTAAATTAAACTAGGCACACACATATACAATTATGATCTGAGAGGCCCAACACACATCACTAAGATAAGATCATTGCAAATGAGTACAACATCGCTAAATTAAGATTTTGGGTTCGAAAAACTAACCTTAGATGTCGATTAGACAAATTGAAACGCTAGGAGGTAAAGTAATCCACTCCAAACACAAATTCGACCACTAAAATGCGGTAAAAATGCAAAAATATTGAATACTAAAGTGCGTATGTGAGATTGGGAAGTTCAAAAGTAAGGGAAAGTGAAAGAGTTTGAAAGTTTAAACCTTTGGCCTTTAAAAATCGTCCAGTTCTCGCCCATTTGGCGATATTAGTTTTTCTCGCCGATCCACTCGGTGACACACCAAGTGGGCACTTACCTCGCCGAGTTTTACAGGACCTCCAGTTATTATGGGGGACCAAACAGTGGACTAGATCGTGATCGCCGACCCGATCGACGATTCGCCAATCAACTCCTAGGCTTGCCAAGTTTTACAGACTCTAATTTGAAAATGTCTTGAGTTAAACGGCAGTTCAAGTCTGGCTAGCTGACCTCCTCAGCGATGCACCGACTGGACTTTTAGCTCGCCAACCTGCACTTTTCAAACACATTCTACACTTCAACCTGCAAAACCAACCCACAATTATTTCTTAAACAAAACTGAAAGCATTAAAACTTTGGGTTGCTTCCCAAGAAGCACCTTAGTTAAAGTCGTGGCACGACACAAGTCCCCACTTAATTTCCAGTAGTGGGGTTTGCCTTATCTTCATAAGGCAGCCCCTCATCTGACTCTCGGTAGAGATGAGACAACACTTGGTCCATTTGGGACCCTAGTAGTTCAATGATCATGGAATGAGAGGTTGTCATCTGGTTCAACATCAAGACATTCTCTTTTATCTCCTCCAACACTCTGTCGTGCTCTTCAACTTTGTGTAGGATGAGTAAGGGGACCACTTCAATTCGTCCATGCTCTTGCTTCTTCATCTTTTGACACTCGCGAGGGGGAATGTATTTGTTCTTCTTTTTGGACACTATCTTCAATTCCATGACTTTCTTGGCCACGACATCCAGCTGAGTCAATAATTTGGCCAATTCTTGGTCTATTTGTTCCTCCTTGTTGGTCTTGGCCATGTGATCAAGAAAGTGGCCTACTTTTGTATAAGGTAGCTGGATGAGACTACCTGGAGAGATTTGATCAGCCACTATTCTATTTTCGGGGCCAAGATCCAGGTAGAAACACTCATAAATAGTTTCACCCTCCAATTGCTTGAAATTTAGGATGTTATCCCTAAAAATGATCAATCTCAAAGTAGGGTGATCTATTGGGTCACTGTTTGCTACCAAATATGCTCCAATTCTCTGCCCAAAACAGCAACACACAAACCAAAACTAAAAATTAAGTAATTTCAGTTATGACTACCAAGAACAAAATTCAACTTAACTAAGAATCTTAACCAACACCACTCCCGACAGCGGCGCCATTTTGATTTCACGTATCAGAACACTTCTAATAATTCTAAGTGTCAACGATCATTAGTCAGTAATATAACCCAACTAAGTGAGTTGGGGTTGAATCCCACGGGGAGTGGTACGTGCTTAAGATTCAAGAGCCAAGTGCAAATACGTTCAAGTCAATCATAGGTAAAGATATTTATGAATAAAAGCATATTTCAAATTAAGGGTGACACAAGTGTCAAATATGGGGGGTTTTGATTGTAATTATCAACTACAACAGCAGCAAATAACACGAATAAACAAGTAAAGAGACGGGTTCTTGGGATATGATTGGATTATGGGCTAAGGTAGAGAAATGGGTGATTGCAACTGATAGTAAATAGTTGTAAATCAGTGACTATGCTAGACTTTAGTGGGGGTAACCTTTCTCTCGAACAATTTATCTCGAATCAAATTGGTTTCTCTCGAACACCAATAAGGAGCAATTAAGAACAGCCTATGCTTTAGTCCATTCACTCTCTTGAGCTGAATGTGTGGAAAAGGGTTTAGGATTCACTCTCTCGAACTGAACCCATGACAACCCAATACCCACACACCATCAAATCAGTAATATTAGTTTTAAAACCTCTCTCTCGAGCAAGCCAAAAACACGAAGTTAGAGTTGAATTTGCAACTACAACCCTTTAAATTAAATAATAATTACTGATCGAAATCACTTTTAAACAACATTT
The DNA here is from genome assembly GCF_900185275.1 of Solanum verrucosum. Classification (NCBI taxonomy): domain Eukaryota; kingdom Viridiplantae; phylum Streptophyta; class Magnoliopsida; order Solanales; family Solanaceae; genus Solanum; species Solanum verrucosum. The sequence continues at coordinate 2,250,978 of NW_026020441.1, forward strand.
AAACTATCAATTAACAATACCCAGCAACTAAATCAACTCATACTCACACCCCAAGAATTTGGGTTTTAGCTAGACATCATAAAAAGATAGAAATCGTTACCAAATTGTGTTTCCATCAACTGTGTATGATTAATTTTGTCTTTACAAAGGTCAAGGTTAAAGAATCTCAAAGACCCACTTTTAATTTCTCAAAAATGGAAATGAGAAATTTCCAAACTAAGTTCTCAGTTCTAAGTTCCAGACGTGAAAACTAAATAATAATAAAACTTCGATAATAAACTAAGAATTTAAAAATGTATTTATAGTCGCCAAAAATATGTTGTGAAGGCCATTTGGAGCAATAAGTCGGGATCACTGATCCACTCGGCGATCCGCCCTTTGGTCAATTTCATTGCCTTATTGCTTTAGCCTTCAACATCTTCAAGTTCTGTAACTTTTGGAGATCTATCACTGCATCGCGGAACCGTTTGGCAACTCGCTGACTGCTCGTTTCTATCGCCAACTCGATTATCTCCTTCAGGGCTTGGGACACTGGAACTTTAGGCGAGATCATGGCCATTCGGCGACTCGCCCAATGGGTTAGGCGATCATTAGGCCCTCTTTTCTTTGTTCTTTCAACTTCCTTGTTCCTTTTTGCTCATTAGTGTCAATGCTTTGTTCCTCAATCCAACAACCTGAAAATAAATGATTTACATCAGTTATTGGCACAAAATATGTATTTGAGGACACTAAATCTATTGAAATAAAGCCCTAAATGAGTCCAAATCGTAGACTCGTCAATAAAGTCAAGAGATGAGGCATTCAAGGACCTTCACAATGTTACTACTGTGAACATCCACAGCAGGAAACATTGGCACATGTTTTCCTAAAATCAAGTTTTGCTAACAGGACTGGGTCCTACTTTTGTTCTTTTGCAGGTGTAGACATAACAGGTCTACCATTAAGAGAAGCCATTATTAGGTGGTGGAGAACGAGGAGCAAAATAGAGGTGAAAACATACTATAAAGTATAAAGCATTGCCAAGCTTTATCTTATGGGAACTGTGGAAAAGAAGGAACAAAAAGAAGCATGATGGAAATAACATATCTTTCCCACGAGTTATCCAAAATATTACAAGAAACATATATATGCTGATCAAAGTGAGAAGACCAATGATGAGGTGTTTGGGAAGATGAACTGATATGATATGAGAATTGGAGGTGTGCGTTCCTTGCACAAAAGTGCAATTGATAAAATGTAGGGCTGGCAAAGGGACGGGGACGGGGACGGGGACTGGGGACGGGACGGGACGGGGGAAGGTTCTGGGGGGATTTGGCCAGGACCGGAATTGGGGGGACAAAAATAAGTCCCATCCCGTCCCACTATATATACGGGATGGGACGGGACGGGACGGGGGATTTTTTATTTTTTATATACTTATTTATTTGTATTGAAATTATATGTTATTGAATAACATTTTTAGTTTATATGTATTCAAAATTCAAACTTCAAATTTCAAATTTCAAATTCAACTTTCAAATTTCAAACTTCAATTTTCAATTTTCAATTTTCAATTTTCAATTTTCAATTTTCAATTTTCAAATTTCAAACTTCAATTTTCAAATTACAAATTTGAGAAGTTTAAATTTGTCTTTTAAATATTTTAAAGTAATTTAAACTTGAAATTTTGATTTTTAAATGAAGAAAAGGGCCCAAAAAAGAAGGACGTTATGTGCAATACTTTGAATTTTCCTTCTTTTAATTTTTTTTTAATAATCTAGGTGTTAGTTGATGTATTAAAGTTCCATTTTTTAACATTTGTTCCTTATTATAAAATTTTGTAATAGCTAGTTCTCTTTTTATTATTCCTTATTGCCTTCTAGAATATTTGTTAAAATAATCATTTATCTATCCACTAACATTTCACTTAAATAACACCTCCACTGATTGAATAAGGGCAGATTTGGAGATATAGTCACGTTTTTTCCCCCTAAAATGTTCAACTATTTTCAAACAAATTAGTATATATGTAAATATGTATGAATATATTAAAATTAAAATGCAAGACAATAGTTATATAAAAAAGACTTAATAAAGCCTTCAAATTTATTCAATAAATCTAATTGCAACTTAGAACTTAGAAGTTACAATTTACAAATATTAGTGGAGTAACTAATCTACGCAGCCACCTTCTAGGAAGGGTTCTGTTTTAATAAGTTCTCATATGTAAAACTAATATTTGTTACAAATATTAGATGAGTAACTAATTTACGCAGCCACCTTCTAGGAAGGGTTCTGTTTCAATTAGTTCTCGGATGTAATCTAATATTTGTATTTTCCTTTAAAATCCAATTCTAATTGTCGCATCATATCGACGGTAACATCTTTCGATGTTGGCAAACTTGCTAGAAACTCTTGTGACTCTAATTCATCATCACTAGATCTAAGTACCGCATTAATCCAAGCATCTTGTTTGGAACTTAACTTTGGCAAATTATAATTTCTCCTCTCGGCGTTGACCCAATCTCTAAATAAAATTGATATTTTCAAACTGTCTTCCGCCAATGAATGTTTATGATTGCCAAGTTGAAACCTTGCCGCACTAAAAGCAGCCTCTGATGCAACTGATGAATCTTGAATAGCTAGAACATCACGAACCATTTTGCTCAAAGTTGGAAATGCAACGCTCCGCCTCCTCCACCATGCTAATTATTCTTCATTGTCATCTTCGTCTTCCACTGTTTCTAAAGATTGATTAAGATATTCTTCAAAATCATCACGGTTAGTAGAATTAAGACCAAGAAAATCTCGCATATAACTTGAAATTCGAGCTTTACTCTGAGGATTAGAAGTTTGACCAACTTCTTGAGTATTTCCTGAAGTTCTATATTTTTCATACAAAATTTTTGCTTCTACTTTTATGCTACACTTACACATTTCACAAGTTGGAATTATTTCCGGTAAAATTTCTAAGATATCATAAAAAGTGTCAACAAGTCCCTGCAGACCTTGTAATTTATAGTCAGGATGAAGAAAAGTAGCAGTTAAAAAAATTTGAGGAATAGGAAAAAAATACTTTTAAAATTTTTCAATCATACCTTCAATTGCAACTCTAAATTTTTCAATTTTTTTGTATTTAGAAAATTGAATTGAAATAGCACAAATATTTATTAATACTGATGAAATAGTAGGATAATAAATTCCAGAAAACATGGTTGTAGCATCATAAAAAAGTCTTAAAAATTCTAATAGTTCATTAGTTTCTTCCCAATCTTCTTCACAAATTCTGTTTAATGGGTCAGCATTATAAGCATTAAACACCATTTGTATGGGTCCTCTATATTCGTAAGCAACTGAAAACATTTCGTAAAAAGAATTCCACCTTGTTTTAATATGTCTTGGAATTTTTCTTGGTGGCAAATCACATAGTAAACAACGCTCATTAAATTCCCTAATTCTAGGAGCTCTATTAGCATAAAAAATCCAGTCAACAGCATATTCAATTTTCATACAACCACATTCAAATAATGAAATACCATCTTGTACAACTAAATTTAATACATGTGCAACACATCTAACATGAAAATAATTATCATCAATTGGACATAATCTAGTTTTTAACATACTAGCAGCGTTTACATTATTAGATGCATTATCTAATGCGACATACATTACTTTATCTATAAGCATGTAATAATCTATAACACTCAAAATATTTGAAGCTAAATATGCACCAGTTTTTTTCTCTACACATTCTTTATAACTTAAGATTCTTTTTTGCAAATTCCAGTTATGATCAATCCAATGTGCTGTAACAGTTAAATAATCACGTCCATTAACACTACGACCCATGTCTGAAGTTATAGACACTCTACAATCTAATATGTTAAACAGACAACGAAGATATTGACAATGTTTACCTTGATATACAAAAATATCAGATTTAATAGTATTTCTTGAAAAACCTCTATAATTAGGATTATAAGTTTGTTAAATATATTCAATAAAACCGGGATGTGAAGGAAAACTATAAGGTAAACCACAAACATAAACCATTTTAGCTAAATTTTCACAATCTCTTTCCTTATTATATTTACGTTGTGTTAGTAGACCACCGGGGTTAGAAGGATCTAATGTTCCTTGAACCATGTTAGAAGCCCCTACCGATTCATTAACATTAATATCAAAATCATTAACTGGAATTCCTTTTTTTCTATTGGCTAATGATTTAGCTTCTTTATATTGAATCGGCACACAAGATAACAAATGTATATTTAAGCCCCCCGTCCCACCTTGACCTCCACCTTGTTTATGTTTAAAAGGTTGCTTACATTTATTACAAATAGCAATAGAATTTTCCTTATCTAAAGTCATAAATTGTCATACAACAGAAGTTTTAGGGCGTTGATACTTCACCTTCTCCCTTGTAGGAGGTATAAGGGGTGGGCATCCAGAATTTTGCTCCGTTGAATTTGTAGTTTCATTTGGAACATTTGTCACCGAACTAGTAGGTGTATCTTATAATTCATCTTCTCCCAAACCAACTTCTACTTCTTCACCTAAATTTTCATCAAGATAAGGATTAATATCACCATAAATTTGTTGTAAAAGTTCACGATCGAGTTGATCATTTGAATCAATATCATAAGAAGTATCATCAACATAAGTAGAATCACTTGTATTAAATCTAACTCTAGAAGTACCACCACATTTACTCTTATTTTTTTCCTTACTACTTTTTATAGTAAAATTAAATAATCTACTAATGCTGGTTCTTTCTCTTTTCCTTTACCGGTATCTTTTTTGTTAGAACTCATATTTAATTATATGTAAAGTATAATATAAAAATAATAATAACACAAAAATTAATGACGAAAAATAAAATATAAATATTATGAAACGAATGTACCAAACGTCTGCGTAAATTGCAGACGTTATAACTGATTCTTGAAGGTTGTAGTTTGTTGTAACTTGTAACTTGTAATTTGGAACTCCAATATTTGATAGCAAATATGAGAATTATATATATTATGATATATAATATGAAAACTTAGAATTGAAATATATGTATTATGATATAATATGAGACTTAAATGGAATAAAATATTGAGATTTGAGACTTAAGATTGAGACTTGAAAGGATATAAAAAATAGATGAGAGAATATATGATTTTGTAAGAAATAATAAGGGATAGAGGGGTATTTATGATATTAAAAGTGGGTTAAAGTGTATTTATAATAACTTGAGGGTTTAAAGTAAATTATTAAAAGTAGGGGTGGTAGGGGGTGTTGGTAGGGGAAAAAAGGTCAAAAAATACGTTGGGGGGGCCCACTAGCCGTTGCCCAACGGATAGAATTTTTTTTTTTTAAAAAAAAAATTGTTAGGGAATCCCGCGAATCAGCCAGTTCATCCGGGCCAGGACCGGGCCGGGTCGACCGGGACCAACGGGTGAACCGGTCCCCTAATCCCGATGGCCCCATCCCACGAGACTCTAACGGGATCGGGTCCGGCAAGCCGATTCTCGGACCGGTCGCGGGCCGGGGCGGGTCGACCCGGTCCCCCTGCCAGTCCTAATTAAATGAGAGTATCCTCCTGAAGGTTGGGTTAAGCATAACACGGATGGAGCTTCAAGAGGAAATTCAGGAATTAGTTCCTATGCTTTTTGCCTAAGAGACGATAAATGTGATATTATCTACGCAAAAGGAGATATGATTGAAGACACTACATCCACTATTGCAGAGGCTAGAGCAATCCCAGAAGCTAGTAAATATTGCAAATCAACATAACGCACTTAGATTCAGTTTCAGGTAGATTTTACGCTTATGTGTAAAGTACTAGCAGGACAGTGGGGAGTCCCCTGGACCACTAGTGACATAGTTGAAGAAATCAGAAGCAATCTTCAAGGAAAACAGCACAGTGTCCAACATATAATGAGGGAAGGGAACCAATTGAAGAATCACTTAGCAAATATGCCTACTGACAAAGGAAATTGTTTTTTTTTTTCAGATTTCAAAAACAAGGATACTACGGGGAGGAGGATTATAAACAGTGATAAGTTAAATAGCCCTTATTTGAGAGTATCACCAACTAGGGGATAATGGGAAATGGAAGGCTACAACACTAGTTTCACATTTACAACATTTAGTTGATGAGAGGAGGACGTAAACAAAAGACCAAGAATATTGATGATCCAGAGCTGTAGTAGGAGGAAGTTCTTGTTGAACCAGCGGGAGAACATTTTCAGGTGTGAGGGGTAAGTTGAAAAAGGCGGAGTTGAAAATAGGTTAGAGGAAGCTTGTCATGGGATTTCCAGATGGGCTTCCTGTTTTGCTTTGCTTGTTTTATTTGGTTAATGGATTTGGGAATTAGGCCCAAATGAGTTTTGTAATAGTCTCTCAGATTTTCCATTTAAGAAAACACCAAAATTTACCAAAAAAAAAGACCCTTAGTAGAAAAAATATATTTTAAATGAATTACAAATTTATTTATTCAACTTAAATGAATAACTAATTATTCACATGTCATAAATGGGATACAAATTTGAGAATGTGATGAAAAATACACATATACTATACAATATTTATTTCGACTTTTTAAGGTCAATTGTTTTTTATGTGTTTGGTCATGTCCAAATTAAAATATGTTTATCTAGCATTTATTTTTCTATAGCTTTATTTAATTTGTGTATATTTTATGTATAAATATAAGAAAGTGAAATTCAACACTATTTTTCTTTGTTAAAGAATATCTAAAATAAGTTAGAACTGAGTGGTTTTACAAAAAAATAAAATTAAAGGCGTAAAAGCAGATGAAATAGGAAAAACATTTACATTTTGGTCTAAAAAATCTAAAACAGATCAGATATGAGTTGTTCTTTTTTAAAATATATACGAAAAGAAAATCAATACATTTAATTTGTTACTTTAGTCATACCATTTTACTGGATATTTTGACCCTTTATATTTCAATGGACATTTTTGCAGTTCCTCACCAATTCATTTTTCAATTCTCCAAACAAGTCTTTTACAGAAAAATACAGCATCCACCAAAGAAATTAATCATCAATCCCGTATAACGAGACCTGCGGGTGCTTGGTGTTATCGTTGCAGATTCTGCACTCAGGTGTTCACCTCTTGTCAAGGTCTTGCAGGACATCAACGCAAGCATAAGTTTCAAGACACTAGGATAAATGGTGCCCACCATTATAAGTTTTTATGTCCAGCTGCTTACCTCCCCCTTCTTTTTTGCAACCTAGCTTATCTAAAGTCAAATTCGATGGTGCAGTGTCCTCAAATTAGTCATAGCGATCGGCGATCAATTTTCTACCTATTGCAGCAATCCATGGTGTTGGAGGTGCCTGCTCAACACTGTGGTCATTTGCAGTATGGTTGTAATCAATCGTAACAACATCAAATAATAATTCAGGTGACTGAAAGACCTTCTTATGATCATATGTTATATATTTCAAATCTACCACAACATTGGGCATACCAACCTCATCATAGTTGTATGTCTTATGGTGAAAAGATACAGGTACCTCGTGTTACTACATTGAACCTATCACTCCCACACTTATTCAGGATAATTTCTTTGCCTAAAGTCTTAATCAACTAGCTCTGTATGAGATCAAATTGAATCTGAATGTAGCATTAGCTATCAGGCATTTAGAACTAAATCATTCAACCATTGGGACTACTAGTGTTGTTACTACACGTATGATGTGTGGGATGAAGAATGATGAACCTAAGGTCGAAGAACTTGACTTAGAGCTTAAGCTTTAGGTTTTAAAGGGACATGAGTTGAAGTTTTTTTCTTTTGTTGTCATTGTTATTTTCATCTTATATTTGGTCATTTGACTTTTGCTTAAGTTTATGTTTTTAGTCATTTTGTTGTTTCAATATTTGTGTCGGTTGTTCTTTCTTTTGTGTCGAATGTAATAGGTAGTTTTTATCATCTACGAAAAAGGTTGTTGGTTTTTAATTTGATCTGGATCTTTGCTTAAACTTTTGCTTAATACTATTGATCTATTAATGCTATCATTATTTCTCATTTATTTGGGTAACAAGAGTAATGTATAATCACTTTCATTTTAAAAAAAAGTTGAATGAACTTTGAATTAGATTTCATTTAGCACTATACAGGGGCGGAGCTACAGCCGACTAAGGGCGAACAACCAAACATTCGTCGAAAAATTAGGACGTGTACATAGATAAAATATTATATATTATATGGATAAATTAATTAATGAATACTCTTTGAATCAATAGAGGTTGACAGTGTCACGATACAAAAATAGACATGACGACACTTGTCTATTCCCACCAAGACAAGTCAGCTTAAATCCAATGAAATAAAATAAATGTGGAAAGATAAATCAAGAACAAGATAAAAGCGAAAAATTTATTCATTCTATTAACACCCTAAAACCTGATTGTCATTTGTACAAACCACTATTACATAAAGTGCAGAATTAAGAATTAAGTACAAGTCTTAAGTTTTTGTTCCAAAAAGAGAAAGCATAAAAAGAAGAAATGGAGGGCCCGCAAGGATGAAAAGCACCTACCTCTCAATAATTCACTGACAAGCCTTGGAGATGAGAGAGAAAGAGCAATCACACGATACCAGGCTCAGAATAAAGTGTAGAAGCAAAAAGTGAGTATCAAAAACACGGTGCCCAACAAGGAACCTAATAAATAAGCAACTAACTAGAAATCGAATACTCCTTTCATCACAATCGAATCTCCTCAAACTACAACATGCACAAAAATCAGCCAAACCTAACAGTTCTACAATACACAACTCATAAGACTCAATAATCACACCAATAGTCACAATCCAACAAGCCAACACGAATCAAGTAAGTCAATCTCTATTCCAAATAGCTCAATCACAAGTAACGTGTGCATCAATCATAGTTAATAGGCAAGTCAAACATAAGCATTAAAATGCATCAAATCACAAAATTAATCTCTTGCCGGAACTATTTCTCATCAACACAATATCACTCGCCGGAATCATTTTCCATCGACTTTATATCATATCACTAGCCAGAACCATTTCCCATCGGCATTGCCTCGTATATCAATCAATTCACATAAGCAAGTTCACACCATAAGGAAGAGACAACAATTCAAGTAATTCAAGTCCACATTCATGTTTACAAGCATTTCATCAATCAATCAAATAGGGGTCACCACAAGGCAATTTACAAGCATTATGATTAACACGTAACCTCTTTTTATACATTAAGCTTAAACAAGTGGAACAATGAATCTCTCACCTCATTCTCATTACTCTTAACACATCAACAACGAGAGAAATACACGAATTCTACTATATTACAAGGTTTAGGAGATCACTTGTCTTAATTCAATCAATTAGTCACTCAACACTTGAGTCTTCCACTTCCGACCAATTTCCAAGGCTACACAATCTATATCAATCAAGTATTCACAATAAATTTCTGAAACAACAATACACACATCAATTACTTTGAAAAATAGGTCAATCAACTCAAAACGCAATTCTAAAAATAAGGTTTAAATTCAAAAATTAACACTTGAAAATGTTACTCAAGGCCTTAGGAACTCATTGGTGAAAATCATTTCGAAAAGGGACTTAAAATTAGTTCACAATCTCTTTTTTAGTTTAGAACTTGAGTTCCTGAAAAACCTTACCATTTACCAATCAAAATCCCAAATTTTGATGTTAAAATCCATAAATAATCAAAGGAAAAAGAATTTTTAGGATTACAAAAGCTTACCCAAATGATTTACCACAAGAGAATCGCCTTCAAGGGTTTCGAAGATGAACAAAAGCACTAAGTGTGGAGTGGTGATTTGGAGTGTATTTACGCATTCAAATATTATATTTTATTTGTATTTTAGCTAAATTTTGAGTGTAATCTTATGAATATCCCTGTGTTTATTGATGACATATTGTGATAAGCTAATAGACATAATTAGGTTGATTTCAAGTAAAAATAACAAGAAAAGACTCATATGATAGATAGAAATGCAAAGCAAAGTGATCTGTCTAAAAATGAAACAAAAATAACTCTATGAAGGAGCATCAGATGAGTCTTGTGTCACATCTGTCTAGAAACTAAATTGTAGAGACTCAACAAAAAGAGATTAAGTAATTAAGAAGGACTGGATTTGATCCAGTCAAAGTAGAGTTCAACTGGGATTAGGATTTTGACCCTAATCCTAATCCCGATTGGACTATATATCAACTAGGTCAAATCCATTCTGACAAACAAGGGTCGTAGTGCTAAGGGCATCACGAGGGACACTACCCCACAGCATGAGGCCCTACTCGTATTTTACATCTGTTTGTTGAGTTTATATATGAAGTTCAGTTCTTAGACATGTGCGGTGTGAGACTCATCTCATCGTCCTTGTTGGAGCTATTTTCCTTCATTTTAGCCAAAATTACTTCGTTTTGTATTCAAATCCATTATAATAGTCTTTTCTTATTGTTTTCTATCCCGAAATCAACATAATCATGTCCATTAGCTCATCACATCATATCATCAACAAACACAAGGATATTCACAAAATTACACTCAGAACTAAGGTTAAATACAAAAGAATATAATATTTGAATGCGTAAATACACTCTAAATAATTCACTAACACATGTCTTGAAAAAGGATTGAACGAATGACATGAGTCAGAAACATTAATTAGAACAGATAAATTGTTTTTCATCTTTAAATGTCGTTTAATTAATCATTTATCACGAGGGGTTAATTCATGGAAATAAGCTCCTAAGAAACCACTCTTGTAAAAGCAGTAGAATCACCATCTTGTAGACAATTGCTTAATTTATTATGATGAATTTGTCTTGTCTCATTTCCTGTTTATAGTTTTGTTTATTTAGGTATTCCCCTCCATCGATCTCATTCTATTTAATCCACACAATTGGTTCTTGAGAGAATAAATGATTGGGCTATGATTGTTAATGTAGGATGTTTTGCCTGTAATTGAGAGTATAATGCTGCTCTTAATTAAAGGTGTCGCCAAAATGGGTGTCTTGAAAACTTCCATTACTGGGCCACTAACAGACATAGTGGCGACAACATCAAAATTGACGCAAAATAGGGCCGCCTTGATTTCACGCGTGCCTATTCTTATAGTTATTACTCCATGTCATCCAAAATTAATTATTTTTATCATGATACACCCTTTAAAAAAAAGGAAGTGCTAAATGGCCAAAAAATTAAAAAAATTATAATATTTTTTTATTTTAAAATAAATTGATCTTTTTTTTCCATTTTTTAGTTAAAAGATATTAAAGTTAAAAGGGTAAAAATGTTTAAAAAGGTAAAATAACATAGATAAAATATCATTCTGGCAAAATTTTGTATGGCAAAAAAAATTTTCCTACAAAAAATTAATTAACAATATTAATCAACCAATAATATTACTCTTTTTTATTTTTGATTTCCAACATGAACTAATGACACTAATCATGTTTAATTAAAACGTATAATGAGATTGAATACTACTTCCTCTAGTCCAATTAATACACATAATTGAATTGTTGTAGTATGATATATCCTTTAAAAAAGATATTTAAAAACATTAATTAAAGGGTAATTTGTCAATATTACCTTTTAATTATTTTCAAACTCTTCTTAAAAGTAGTGATAATAACAATTTGATATTTTAATAGTTTAAAATCGCATTTAAAAAAGGGTAATTCTAAAGAAGAAAAAAACTTAAACTTTGAAAATTTCATTTTTTGGACTATAAAAAAAAGTGTCAATAATTCAGTTATATTGGACCAAGAGGAGTAATATACTCCTCATGTTTATTTTTATTTATGTATGATAGATTTGGTATGTTCTTTAAGAAATAATAATAATTAATATGAATATTTTATCATAATATTTATATTAGTAATTGATATATGTGTGCTTAGGTCTTGAGATGATTTGGGAACTACGTAATTAGTGTTAAGAAAAATAATTAATGTTTATTTATATATGTTAAAAGTGAAAAAATATTTTTTGAATACTTGACAAATAAAATTGATGGAAGAGTATGATTTTTGTCTTAAATTTAAGGTGTGTTTGGTATGAAGGAAAATATTTTTCATGAAAAATGTTTTTCTGAAAAACAAGTAGATTTTCGACTTCTTTTCTCATGTTTGGTTGGTGAGTAGAAAATATTTTCCTGAAAAGATTTTTTAGTGTTTGATTTATAAATGAAAATTAGTTTTGAGAAAATATCTCTTTTTTTACTAGAGAGTAGAAAATAATTTTTGAATTGATATTGAAAATATATTTTAAAAATAAACTTAAATTTTTTTGGAGGGAGGGGTGGGGGGTCGAGGGCAGGGGTGGGGTCAAAATAAAACTTTGAAATTGAAAATATTTTTTAAAAAACAAACATTACATTTTTTTTGGGAGGGGGGGTTTGAGGTTGGGGTGAGGGTGGATTCTGTATATCGGACACACTCATCATTAATAGGTGTGTCAAGTAAAAAATAAACAAGTAAACAGGTACAGAGGGAGTAATGTGAGATGACATTCCATTCATCACCTCCTCACACCAAAATTCAAATATTGCTTAGTAGGGATTTCACTAGCTGATCCAGTGCAAACACATTAAAAAACCGAGGTATTTCAATCTCCCGCAAATATCCGATTTTCTAAAGTATCAAATTGAATTCGACTCTAACACCACAAAAAATTTGGTCTCTACGCACGGATTTTAAAATGAGAAAACACGAGAAAATTAAAGTGTAGTGTCATTTAGTTGTGCGTGTTTTTTCCCAATTCCCAAGAATGTTCCGTCGTATCCTCATTGTCCAATGTAATCTGCTACACTCTTCTATGACGGTAAAATCAACAATTCATTTAATTTGTCTACTACCTCTTGGCATTAATACTTTCTGCTGCCTTCTAACTTCTAGGAATATTAACTACTTAAATCATGCACTTGGCAAGGGTGTCTCTATTTTTTAAACTAGTTTCTTTTCTTACGAAAAATCATTTTGGCTAGAAAATTTTGGTCATAATTTAGTCAAAATGGTTAAGGACATATATATATTATAAAAAATAGAAAATAGCATTTGACCAGATCTAATGTGTTATGAGTTATCGTTTTTTAAATGTTTTATAAATTATTAAATTATATAGTTTAATTAGAAAATGATCAAATGACCTCCCAATCTATTACCAGATTTTCAACTACACACTTATTCTTCGCGGGAGTCCTATTACCTCCCTCAACTACTTTAGAATGGAATAAATAACCCCTTAAGTGCTGAGTTGGCATAGAGAGTATATGTCATTCTCTTTGAGAGAGTGAGTCACCTATTTTTTTTTAAAAAAATCCGTTTTTTTCTAAAAAAAATTTTCTTTCTCTTTCTTTCTTCTTATTTATCTATACAACTTTACATTTTTCACCATTATCATTGTTGAAGCTTTTTCAATAGATGTTTGGTATAAAAATTATAACAACTAATGCATTTTATGAATAAATAATTTTTCAATAGACATATTTAGAACATATCTAACAAATTAAATTTATTTTTTTAAAAAAAACATACCCATTAATTAACTTTTTTTAAAGTCATGGACTCAAGAGTAACAAAATCAAAGTGAAGTAATTGTATATTTAAAAAATATCTTCAAACTTATTAAAAGAAACTAAAACAAAACAATTTTTTCTACATTTTTAAAGAAGGATCCTACATGTTCTCATAAAACCCATGAAGAATCAAAATCAAAAACTCAAATTATAAATTAATCATGAAAAGTTTAGAGGGAGAAAGAATAAAAAATTGGGAAGAGAAAAGGTGACTTGAATTTTCGTTTTTATAAATTGTTAGAGATATAGAAATTTATTAAGGTAAAAAATGGTGTTTATTATAGTTAGGGTTGAAAAAATGATTGGGGAAGAAAGGAAGAGGAAAGAGGAGTGCTTTTTTTTTTAAAAAAAAATAAAATTAAATGGTGAGATACACGTGTGAAGTGCGTGTATTTCACCACAAGACACATGCCTGATAATGACATTTCAGGGAGAAAATAATTTTACTTTAAAATAGCTCAGGGGGTTAATAGGACCCCCGTAAAGCATACGTGTGTAGTTGGAAATCCGGTAATAGATTGAGGGGTCATTTGGCCATTTTCTCTAATTTTATTCAAACATAATAATTTAAAAAAAATACTTAATTGGAATTTGGAGGTCATATTAGTAACAAATATAAGTAATGACTCATAATTGGAGGTCATTTTAGTAAAAAAATAGAAGTAATGATTCACAATTTATAAAATCGACGTAATTACTATATTTAAAAAAATTTAAAACATACTTAAATAATTTCAAATGTAATTAAAACACGTTTTAATAACGATAGTTAAGAATTAAAACACGTTTTAATAACGATAGTTAAGAATTAAAACATCTTAAATATGATAGATATCAACACATTATATATAGGAAAAGAAATCTGAAATATAATTCTTAGTTAAGTATTACATGTAATAATGCTTGAAATTGCCAACATAAAAGTTTAATCATTAATTTGCTATGATTTAGATTATGTAATTTTATTTATAATATAATTTTTCTGATGATAATTTAAATGATTTTTTTTTCATTTCAAACCTTTTCTATCCATCTCTAGAAGTAGGACGAGAGAAAGTCGATATGCTATTTGAAAATTTTGCCTAAATATTTTATTTGTAGAACAATATAAAAAACTGATGACATTTAAAATTCAATATCATTAAAATCTCACCTTATATAAATTTTGCACTTAAACGGCATACAAATGATAAGGAAAATAAATAAAAGAAAGAATTTTTAATATTTAAGAGTTTTAAATTTAAAATTTTACATGTTTAAATAATTTTTTTAAAATAAAATTTGTAATTTTTTTACTTACAATATGGTAGATATCGACACATTATAGAAATCATAAATATCATATAGTTCATGAGTATTATCGGGTATCAACCTCATTTAACATCAATCTAAGAGAGATACACATTAATGTTGAAGTTTTGCATATTAATTAATTATTATATTTTAGAAGAATAAATTAAATATTTAAATAATTAAGTGACGACTCTAACTACAGCAGCCCAAGAGAGTTCTCACTCGTTAATGTTATAGTCTTGTGCTCATGTTATGACGATGAATAACTTGCGAATAAATTTATATTTGTTATTAATATTATCTCTAATTAAGTAGTTTTATAAAATTTGATATGTCTAAATAAATTTAAACTGCGTATTTAAATAATTTTTGAAATACAATTCGAAAATATTTTAATAAAATTTTATAAATAATTATTGTGATCCCTACAGTGCCCATATTTAGCTAGAATTTAGAATCTTATTTCTAAGGGGAATAGGGGAGACTGGCGTGAGTTTTCTTTTAAAAAGAAAACAAGTGCATATTTTTTCTGAATCAACTGTGTTTTTGATTCTCCTCTTTGGACTAGGAAGAAATCTCTATAATTAGGGATTCTTCTAACCCTAGAAAGAATAAGTTTTCTATACGATACTTGCCCACCCAAGTATTGAGAGAGTTCAGATGTGAACTTGGGATCACTTAGAAGACCGCGAACTGTTGTTTAACTTGTGGATTCTCTTGAATGTCTGACTTGTGAATTCGCTTGAAGGTATCTGCTCACGTTTCAAGAGGTAATTCTTGAATTAAATTTTGTAAAGCTTATGTGTTCTAGCATGATTGCACATATTCTAGCATAAAACGTAGGTTATCTATTATTCATGTAATCAGAATAATTCTGATATGCTTCTGTGCATATAGTTTTCCAACAAAAATATGGAGAGAAAAATTGCACGTGGTTACAAATGCAATTAGAACAAGCATGAGGTTTACTGTTTATTGAAGTTTATGCATATAATAAAATGATGTGATATAATTTAATAGCATAATATATAAATATGTCTTTTGATTTTGCTTTAACTGATATTTATGCCCTTAATTTTGGGTGTGCACAAGTAAGCATTTAAACTTAAATAAAATTAAACAAGTAGACATACGTGTCTTATGTGACATAATACACACAAGACACCACAGAGGACACAAAATTTTCATGTAGGATGCTACGTATGACGAATGTGTCTATTTCTTCAATCTTATATAAGTTTAAATGTCTACTTATGCAAACCTAAAATTTAAAAATATGTATGTTTTATGCCTAGATTAACGAATTAACTTAGGTACTTGGAAATACACATACAAAAAGATTTTGAAAATGAATAATTAGGAAGTGCATGTATGATGTACTCTCAAGTGAATCAAAAGTTGAATATTGAACTACCTATTTCATTAAACAAAAAGGGAGGACGAATAGAGAAAAGCATTATGGACATGTGTTGCTTCTCTTAAGAAAAAAAAGAAAAGAAAAAAAAATATGAGATCTCTTTAGTTTTGGTGGCTTTTACTTTTTGTTTGCACGCCCTAAAAAGAAGGTTTAACCCCAACAATCTTTGACTGAATGAGTCAAACACTGTCTTTGCCAGTCCTTGCGATCACAACCCTCCAACTGGGATCAGACACTGACATATATTGACTTTCACATCCTTCACTTCTCTTCCTTTGCACTAACATCCACTTCCATTAACAAATTTGTGTGACGGAGTAAAAAAATTTTACGAAGAGATTTAAAATATGAAAAAATAGATACATAAAAAAGTTGAATATGATTCAACATTCCTGAATAGTTCAGTCTTTAGGTTATTAAGTTCATTTATTTTTATCAAGGTTTAAATATTTAATTGATCTAAATTATTAAGATTTTGAATAAAGTCTTAATATCATTAAAATGTACTTTTATGTGGGATAATAATATTCACTGGCATTTTATACAGAATTACCAACCACTTCCGTCATCACATTATCACCATCATTATCATTGTCAACCATTGATTCCATCACCAGCTATCTCTATCATCATAACCATTACTGACAACCACCACCGATGTCGACCATGACAAAGTTGCTACCATAGTATCATCTTCATCATTATAGTTATATACACTTCCACCACCATCGTTGTGACCGCGACTACCTCCACCTTTACTATCAAACATTGCGGTCAATCTCTACTATCAATCAACTCTACCATCACAATTAGCAACGCCGCCAACTACCACTACCACATTTAACTATCACACATTTTTAGCCATCACCACCTTCACTATCATTATCAATCACTACCACCACTGTAGTGATCAATTCCTACAGCCAATTACCACATCCACCATCATAACAACACCACCTTCAGCTACCATCAAAACATCGCCAATTACCAGACATTCTATAATTAGCCACCACCAACATTAACATCAACCAATTTTACCATCATTACTATCACCATCATGACAGTCACTACAACACCAACCACCTCACCATCACATCTTACCACCACTATTACTAGCCACTGACATCAACCATACCACTACCCGCTGTCACTACAAATTATTTCCACCATCACTAGCGAGCATAAATATTGTTTATTTTTAATCAAACAATTATTTTATTTTATTAAATTCTTATGTTTTTTCTAATATTTAATTATTTTTTATTTGAGTTGTATATTTATTATATTTACAAATAAATAAATAATGTACTTTCAGATATTGAAAAATAAACATTCTTAATCATTCAATGTTCGAATTTAGAGATAACAGTTGAGCATTGATCAAACTTGGACGCTTAAATCTTAATGAAAATAAATGAGCATCAACATTCCCTCGGTTCCAATTTAGCGCACTTTCATTTTTAACATGTCTAAAAAAGAATGTTACTTTTTTTAATATTTAGAAACAATTTAACTTGAAATTTTATCTACTCTTAATGAGATGATTTAGAGCTACATAAATATTTAAAGGTCATTTTAATTAGACCAAAAATTTGACGTAATTTTTTTAAATTTTTTTTTTTGTATTTAATAAAAAAGGTCTCATACATAAAGTAATTACTAGTTATGATTTTTTTAAGAACGAAATACTTTACATAATTCTTTATGTCCGGTACTGTAACTATCTCTGGTTGTACTTGTTGATTATAAGTATTCGCAAACCAAACAAATAATGTGCATAAATTTAGTATTAACGCATTCATAAATATCAGCCAATATTATCTATTAGCACTAGCATATGATATTAGTATATTATTTATCAACTCAAATCTACGTTCCCCCATATATTATTATTATTATTATTATTTTAATGCAAAAGTAGAGTTGTTGCCCCTTTTGTTTGTTCACATACCGAAACTTTGAATAGTGGCAGCTTTTGTGCATGTCTATCCCACTCTACACATAACACCACGCAAAAACAATTGGATCAAATCCTCAAATTAAGTACCTAGATAAAACAAATAATACTACAAATTAAACAACAAAAGACAAATCCATTAAACTAAACTTCAAATAACTAGTATATATATCCCCGGCCCCTTTATCTTGCTTGCACTTGTTAAGTTGATAAAAAAAAAAAAAAAAAAAAAGCAAACTAGGATACAACTTTTTCAAATATGGGTACAAAATGTGGTCGATGGAATCCAACGGCGGAACAGGTTAAAGTTCTAACTGACCTGTTCCGCTCTGGACTCCGTACCCCGACCACTGATCAGATTCAAAAGATATCGTCTCAGTTAAGCTTTTATGGAAACATCGAAAGTAAGAATGTGTTTTATTGGTTCCAAAACCATAAAGCTAGAGAACGACAGAAACGTCGTCGTAAGGTTTTGGTTGATGAATCAATCAATGACGAAGATATGAGAATCCAATTCGATAATATCTCTTCAAACAAACGTAAGTACTCAGCAAAACGTATAATTTATTTTCTTACATCAGCTGTTTGATTTCTTACATCATTATTAATTTTATATGTGCAGATTTTCCAGAGATAAATACTAATCATGAGACGGCTGAGAGAGTAATAGAGACTTTACAACTCTTTCCTTTAAATTCATTAAGTGAATATGCTGAGACGGAGAAGTTAAGGCTATTCACTGAGGAATACATGACATTTTCCTGCTCTATCGGGGCGGAAATGGATCATCCAACGTTGGATCTACGTCTAAGCTTCTTTTCATAGAAAAATAAAATAATTATGTACTTGTAACATTATTGTCGTATCAATCAGTACTAATTATTAGCAGTAGTAGTAGTATATATATTTCCTACTATGAAATATGAATAGCCAAGTATAATTATATAGTAAGGAGGGTTTGCAAGTTTGATGTAGTGATTATCTAATGAGTAATCTTTGAAAATGCATTGATACTTGTACTACTACTACTAATTAATCCAATTTGGTTCGACATATTCCTCTCTGTAAGCTCACGGAACACTACTTTTTAAGTAATTATTTTCACGTATTACTTAGCTTGTTTTGTTCATATATATGTGAACGCTGGGAAATTTAGACTTTTGCTTCGTATCCCAAGGAATAATGTTTTTTTTTTACTTACATGACTGTCAGGAAGAGTAAGAAAGCAGTGGTTTAATTTCTGCAATATCTGCTCCGCCATCCATTGTTGAAGTTTTATATATAATATAGTTAGGTTAGGCTACTCTTTTCAAAACAAAAAAAAATAAGAATCGAAATGAATAGCCAAACCCCTTCTATGAATTGAAGCAACTAGACAGTTAGGGTTAGGGCGTATAAAATCGAACCGAAAATCAAATCAAATCGCAAATTGAGTCAAATCAGAAAAAAAATTCGACTAGTGGTTTGGTTTGATTTGGTTTGGTACTAGAAAAAAAACCCCGATTATATTTCGGTTGGGTTGATTTGGTTTTAACTAAAAAAAAACAACCCGAGACCAAACCAACCCGACATTATATATGTAATTCTAAATTTTATTTTATACATAAAAATATTTACTTTGATATAATTTTAAAATAGTTTTTATACTATTTCATAGTTTTTATCTTTTAATATATTATTTCAAGTTTAAAACTTAGAATTCGGAATGATCCAATATAGATTATAGTTCATAGATGTTGATAATTATAATAAAACTTAGATCAAAATCAAATTAATACTAATGCAAAAAGGAAATCAATTCAACACTAAGAATGGCAACAATATTGAATATTTGTTCTTTAGTTTTACATTGGTTTAGGCAATTAAAATACATAATCTAATTTTAATTTTCCTTAAATATTTAGTAATGTAACTAATACTTATTAAACTTATTTTAGTATGATTTAGTATTTTTAAATTACGATCATTTTCATTATGACTTTGCAATATTTATTTAATATGATGATATCATTATTAATTTTTATTGAATAATTTTTGTGTCATCAGTACTTATCTCATATTTTGTGTTATTTTTTTAAGAAACAACTTAGATAATTGTATTTTGGTTGGACTAAAGAAATATTTGGAGAACAAGTTAATTATATGTTTGTATGCAAACTTTACCGAAAAAATCCAAAAATTTGAAAAAATCCGAGGTTTATTAGTTTGGTTTGATTTATAAATTAAAAAATTTGACACAATGGTTTGGTTTATAAATTTATAATTTTTACACAAATAATTTGGTTTGATATTCAAAAACCCGAACCAACCTGGTCATATACATCCCTAGTTAGGGTAAATTTCATAAATGGTCATGTAAAAATTATTGGAAAAATAATTATAATCAATTCGGTTCACTTTTACTCATTGAATTTGAATTTTACACCTTTCTAGAGAAATAATGATTAATATAAGCATTTTATCATAATAACTACATTAATTGATGTATACTTTTAGGTCCTTAGAATTGATTTAGAGAGTAAGTAATTAATGTTGAAGGTAAACAAGAAAATAATAATATAATTTTTTTGATATGTTAAAAATGACAAGTAAAAGTGAAAATTTATTTTGTAAATACTGGAAATCAAAAGTACGTAAAAGTGAGTGGATAGAGTATATTATCTTTAAAAGAAAATTATCGTTTTTAAATAGGCTACTAGGTTGCATATCGATCGACTCGATTTGGTTTTGACGTTAGATTCGACTTATCGGTTATCGATTTGTAGACATGCTAAACCGTTAAGATATATTGACTTATCGGCTATTGATCGTTATTGATATAACCATTAAGATTTGACATAAGAAAATTCATGAAAATTCACTTTAAAACAAGGTGACAAACCAAATGAACCATGCAAATGAGTTGCCAATGTTGACACCCAATTTTGACCCTCCTTGGTAGAAATTATTTTTCGAGCTTCTTAGATTGCAAATGATCTAGAATAATTAGTTTATAAAATATTTTTTGGAATTTGGAAGTGATTTTAATCATTTTTTATACTACTTAAATAACACATAGTTCTTATATACTTATTAATATATTTTATAAATATTTGAAAATCATATAATATATATATATATATATATATATATATATATTTCTTTTTAGCTAAGTATTTCATTAATTTAGTTTATTTAAATCATAATTACAATTTTGAATTGATTAGTTCATATTTAAATTAATTATGTTATAATTAAGTCAATTATTTTATTTTCGTTAAGATTAAGAAATTCATTAATTAATTTTTATTAATTTGTCTTGTTAGTTTTAGCCGAATTACTAATTAAACTCATTCAACTAAATATTTAATTCAATTTGGCTACAATTTCAACTCAAAGTGGTTACGATAGTAATTCAATAGTAATTTAATAACTTGCAAAGATAGTCATTCCTAGCTTAAGTTCCAATTCCTTGAGACCTGAAATTGGGCCAGATTTCCAACAGCTTCTTCCCCTTCTTATTTGAGAAAATTTTACATATAGCAAATAAAAAATTGCTAATTGTATGCTATAGCAAACTTGGTAAAATTGCAGTCCGTAGCAAAATTATAGTTTGCTATGGACTTTTCTTTCTGTATATTCGCTTGTCAATTTTTATTTTTTTTATACATTTTGATAGTTTAAAAAATAAAAGGGCATTAATTTCGGTTAGAAAAAAAAGGAAAAAAAGTCACTGAAGTCACGCACGTTCTGTTCCATTCGAATTCCCTTCCTTCTTCGTCGTCTTCAACAGTAAGAACTCCATTGTAACTCAATTCAGAAAATTGATCAAGCAATTGACGGTACTACACAAACAATCGAGATCATTGGACTGTAGAGATAGCAATAGGAGGTAATTTCATGACGAAAACATACTCTGATTTTTCCTTTTTAGGTCGAAGATGGTGTTCAACATGTATTCAAAATCAGATTTCCTTTTTAACTATCATCAATTTAAGTTGAATGTATATTGAGAGGTGTATATTTTGTTCGAAATAGAGTTTAACAATTATGATTTGTATAGTTAATTTATAATCTACAAAAATTTGTGATCTGGAAATTTTCTGGATGAACTTGTTGATTATTTTGAATTTGTGATCGGAGATTCGCTCATTTCACAGTAATATTTGTGTTCGGATTTGTATATTTGCTTAGAGTTTATACGTATAGGTTTTCAGATATGATTCAGTAAGATATGTATAATACATATATGAAACTATTATGTGTATATTTTATACAGTTATCTTCATCATAATACTGCACTTGTATGAAATTATATAATTGTGTATAAAGTTATAATTTGTGTATATAATTGTTTATATATAAATGTATATGCAGAATGTGTATATAAACGTTTATATGAGTATGTAATTGGAATATGTATATATGTGAATAACTGAAGTTGCTAGAATTTGTATAAATATACATTATGTTTGTTGTTGAAATTCTTAATAGTATAAATGTATATGTATATATAACTTTTTTTTATACAGAAATTTTGAAAAATGGCTTCATTAGCTATTTTGGTTATGCATTCCGGTAGATGGGACAATGACAATTGTTATGTTGACTATACAATTGAGGGGGTGATTTTTAAAGAAAGTTCATCGTATAGGGAGTTGTATAATGTTATTGCAATGCAACTCGGTGTTGATACAAATTTGATTAAGCTGAAACTTGAGTATAGGGTTAAAGAAAGCAAAACGCCAATGTTGATTCACAATGACATGGGTGTTAGAGTGTATATCATGCTTAAAAAGTCTGCAGATGACTTCAACAAGTATCCAATTTGTATAAGCAAAATGGATAATAGTAGCAATATCACTGAACTGTGTGAAAGTTCAAATCAGGAGAATGATATGGTTACATCAATTTGTAATGATGGTATTGATGATTTTGAGACTATGCATATGACAATTGGTGAATTGGTAGAGCCGTTTTGTGTCTTGGGGTCAGGGAGCTGCGATTGAGTCATTTCAGATCCTCTTAATAAGTACGTGGAGATTGACCAAGTGTATAAGAACAAAGCCACTTTGAAATCTGTGATGCAAAATTATGCAATTGAAAATAGATTTCAATATAGAACTGTGAGGTCAAATGCAATCAGGTAACTAGTTTATACAACAAATACATTAGTGTATATGGTGTTTTAGTTATTTGTATATTGATATGTTGTGTTGTATTTGCTGATGTAGTTATACGCTGGAATGTATTTCTGATGAATGTGAGTGGTTGATGAAAGCATCAAATATCAGCAAGTCTGGAATGTTTAGGATCCGAGCATTTAATACAGATCATACTTGTCCTTTGAAGGATAAAGTGTATTCACAAAAACATGCAACAAGCAAGTTGATTGGTGGGATCGTTAAGCCTAAGTTTGTTGATCACAAGAGAAAATATACACCTTCTGATATTAGAAGTGATGTAAAGATATATTTGGGAGTTGATGTAAATTACTCATTGGCTTGGAGGGCTAAAGAAAAGGCTCTGATTTCATTGAGGGGCACCACAGCTGCATCTTACAGCAAACTTCCAGCATACTTGTATATGATGGATATTACATATCCAGGCTCGCATATACGTCTAAAGAAAATAGACAAAAATGAATTCTTGTATCTTTTTGTTGCATTGAATAATTGTATACAAGGCTTTGATCATTGCAGGCCTGTCATAGTTGTTGATGGAAGTCACCTAAGAGGACTGTATAATGGAACATTTGTGGCTGCAAGCACAATGGACGGAGCAGGTATGTTTCATTGTGTTTTTGAATGTATATTTTTGATTTTATGTTAATTTGTATGTAAATAAAAATGTAGGACATATTTTCCCACTGGCCTATGGTATCATTGATTCAGAAAATGACGCATCTTGGTCTTGGTTTTTTGTACAACTAAGAGAGGCTTATGGGGAATGGAGTAATATGTGTGTAGTCTCCGATAGAAATGAGAGCATCATAAAGGCAGTCACAAAAATGTATAAAAACGTGCCACATTATGCTTGTATGTGGCACTTGTGGTGTAATGTAGAGAAGAAATTTAGGAAGGCATCAAAGGAGCTAAGTCCTGTGTTTTATAATATGGCAAAGACTTGCAGTAAAGTTGAGTTTGATAGGTTGATGGATACTGTAGAAAAGGTTGATGTAGGTGTCAAAAAGTATTTGGAGCTAGCTGGATATGATAAGTGGTCAAGGTGTCATGCAGCAACTCATCGGGGATGGGCTATAACGTTTAACATTGCAGAGAGTATAAATGCTGCATTAGTGTCTGCACGTGAATTACCAATTTTTAACTAGAAGAGGTTAGACTGATGTTTGGGAGATGGAATCATGACAACAAACACGAGGCAACCTGCACATTTACTCCGTTGATTGGAAAATTTCAGAAGATACTGATCGAAAATGAAGCAATGAGCACATGAATGAGGGTATGTTTTATGTATATGTAGTGTTAATTAATCAATTATGCACACAGATAGAATATATATACAATTGCATAGACTTATACATATAAATAAATCTATTTGTATGAAACAGGTTGTACCGTCAACTAAATATATATACAATGTGACTGATGATGGTAGGAGTTTTGTGGTATGTTTAATGAATAAAACATACAGTTGTGGAAGGTTTCAATACAAAGAAATACCATGTGAACATGCTTGGGCTGTACTAAAGCGGAAAAGTCTAGTGGCTGATGGATATTGCTCGGATTTGTATAAACCAAAGACGGTTTTGAAGATTTATGAGATACTAATTTATCCATTGCCTGATGTAGCAGAATGGGTGATACCTGAATACATAATGTATGATGAAGTCCAGCCTCCAAAATTCAAAAGACCTCTAGGAAGGCCAAAAAATAAACCCCGTTCAAAAACAAAACGTGAATTGCTTGGTCTCAAAGGGAAGCATATATGTAGCACATGTGGAGTTGCAGGTCACAATAGGCGTTCATGCAGAAACAAACTTCAAGAAGTTTAATAAGCTCTTTTGATTATATTTGAGTGTAAAATTCGATTTTATAGATACTTGAATGTTATTCTGAACTGGAATGTTGATGATGGAATAAAATTGTTATGTCCTATTAATTGTGATCTTTTTTATCTTCATTTTGTATTCATGCTCTTGTATATATTATGAATTATCGTTGGCGTATATATTGTACATCATATACATAAATTCTATATGTATAAGTTAAATTGAACGTTTTATTATATTTGTATAAGCTGGATATTGAACATTGTATTCTATTTGTATTAGTTATATTGATTTTCCCTTTTTGAAACAGAAAATGTATATTCATAATGAATTAAGGGAATTAAAGATTGTATAAACTTTCGACATTTATACAGTTAATCTGTAAATATATGTTGTTAGTTAAGTGGTTTGTATACTTATACTTTATGAACATCCTATAAGCCTAACAATGTAGATGTATATATTCAACATAAATGTACTCTTAGATTTATACTGTTAGTGTATAAACAAACATTGTATAAGTTGATTTGTATAATTAAACTTTATGAACAAATTGTATAATCCTAACAAATGTATATTTATACACTCAATATAAAACATGATTATACAGTCCAATGACCCACAAACCACAACTTCAGTTTATCATTGTGATATGTATAAATGTAAGTTTTATCTTTCCTTTTTTTTTACTTGACACAACAATAAGTGTATACATATACACAACATAAAAGATACACATAGATTTATACAGTTAATGTATAAATATACATTATATAATTTAGTTTGTATAATTATTAAAGTGTTAAACTGCATATATAATGAAATTAACAAAAACAAGTAAGTAAAAGACTTAATCGATCAAATGAGTATATTACAATCAAAAAACTGAAGTTCAAAACAGTAAAGGTTGTTATGCATGTCATTTCCATATTAAAAAAAAACCAGAAATTTAGTACTGTTCTAATTAAATGTGATCTTTTCACTACTATCACAATCCCTATGAATCCTGGTTGGCCTTTCTGGTGCCTCACTGTCACTAGTGGCATCGGCTTGGATCTTTTGCACCCCATAGTTCCACAATAAATAAGCATATTGAATACGTGTGAACTCTGAATCGAAGGATTTTGGAACCACATTTCCACTACTAATATGGTCTGCATAAGCAGCAACATATAGTCCACAATCGCTGAAAATAAAACACATCCAATTTTATGGTCAGTATAAAATTAACAATAACTATTTGAATAAAAATAACCATAATAAAACTTACAGGCTTCCTGCATCTTGTTGTGGTATATCATTGACATAAATCATTTCAAAAGAGTCATATTCAGAGTGGGACTTGTACTTTGGGTGTGAAGATATGTCAATGCCTTTCTTTCCATAAAAATCAGACTTAGATAAATACATGGGAACAAGTTGTGCATATTTCTTGATCTCATTCTCAACTGACGAATCGTGTAGGGCACCACCCCTAAGAGAATCATAGATCTGTATAGATATATCATTAATAGACACAACGATCAAAATCCAATGAAAGATCTCCTCGATGTTAACAGGAATGAGGATGTTATCAACTGTATGCCAAGGTCTAGCAACATGCATTCTGTATCCGTTAATATACTCAATAATCGACTCCTCTGTACTTTCCTTGTTAATATTACTTTCAAAATTATAATAAGCATCCCAGACATTGGTAATCAGATTACTGAAATTGCAATTGACAGTGATAAAACTGAATGCATTGGTGTCGGAGTACTTGGCTCTTTTGCGTATATAATACAAAATGACATCTACGTGCTGCAAAAATAAGAAAATATAAATTTTATAAGTGTGATCAAATGTGTATGTTTAAGGGAACATTATACATTTATACAACCACAATTTTATAAGCAACCAGTATAAGACATGAATCAACACAACAATAAGACAATGTAAAAATAATGATTATATAGTACAATGACCCACAAACAACAAACTCAGATTTATCAAAATAGTAAAGGTTGTTATGCATAAATCAGCACAAAAAATCTATAGAGAAACAGTAAATGTATAAAACACAACTAACATTATATAAAAAGTTCATTTATACAGAACATGTCAACTGTATAATGAAATAAATAATGTAAAGCTTACCGAGTCATCAAACAATTGATTTTTGTATGCAAGCCTATAGAACTAGTTCTTGTTTTGGACTGTGACAATTCCAAAATGAAATCACATTTGTAAGACAGACTTGTTCTTTTTGTATCGCTCTTCTTTGCCATTCCTAACAAAATAGCAATAAAAAGACAAATTTATACAAATATACACATATAAAATTAAATCTCTATATTTAACAATTACTAAATGATTTACTTTGTGTTGTGTCTAACAAGCAGCCCTTCATTTAACCATTTCCAGAAATAAATATACAGAGTTGTACGCTCCAAATCAGACATTGCAACAAAAGGATGTTTCAAATCAAACGAGAAATGGAACCTTGATGAACTACCTGAAATGTATAAAGACATAAATAATTTGTATAAGACTTAACATTTATTGATATATATATATATTACTATGTAAACTGTTAATTTTGTTGTACCAGACTCTGAACCGAATGATGTCACATAAGGCGATGTGTTGAATGGGCCTGGACGCCTTTCCCTATGAATTAGTAATGGTGTATGCTCGTCCACAGCTAACAAAGGATGTAACACCATGCTTCTTTCTGGATTAATGTTTGGCTGGTCATCATGTACCATTTGAAGAGGTGCTGGAGGCATTAAAACTTCTACAACAACTAACTCATTGACATTGGATGATCCTGCTTTGTTTGTATCTGAAAATTCTTCTTTTTCCATCTTTTCAGTTTGATCGTGTATAACATTCAACAAATCCTGCTGTTATATAACAATAAACAAAATATATGACAAGAACATACAATTGATCCGATTATATACAATTATAAAGTAGTATGACAAGAACATACAAAAGATGAATTGTTGAAGTCTGTTTGATCATCCATGAATTGAGATCCCTCTTTGACCACTTCAATTGGAACATCTTCACAATTCTCCTTCTATGTATAAAAGTATAAACATATATTTATATATTATAAAATTACAAAAAAAGCTATTGAAGAATTCAAACCTCAGAATTGTTTTGAACCTCAAAAATATTGGAAGTGTTCTGAACCTTAAAATTAATTAGAACTCCAGAATTGTTGTGACCCTGCAACAAATATAACTTTGTATATTAGTAATAATTATTTCAACATTATTATACAGTTTGTTACAAATTGAATATTGCTATTAAATTATACAATAGATAATTATACATTTGGACAGTTACTTAGTTGTATATGTATAATAATAATATCTTTACACATACATGTACATGTATATGTATATGTATGTTATTTGTTTGGAAACATTTTAACTCTATATGTATGTTAGTTTATTTGTATATAACAATTGATAATGTTGTTTATAACACAAAAGAAATAAATTATCTGTGGCTCAGGATTACTGAATTGTTGAACTAAAGGGCTAAATGCTGATTGTCCAGCTGGAGAGTGTAATTTTGACTTGTGAATACTAAGGGTGGCAAACGGATCGGTTTTTGTCCGGTCCGGTCCGGTCCGGTTCCGGTCCGGTAAGACCGGTACCGGTTGAACCGGTAAGGAACCGGTCTTATAAGTACCGGAACCAGTACCGAAACGGAACCCGGATTTTTATCCGGTTGATCCGGTCCGGTAAGAACCGGTTCCGGTCCGATTCAACGGTCAATTTGATTTTTTTTTATTTTTTTATTTTAAAAAAATGTGAACGTTAAGGAGCCGTTGGGCCCTTTTAGCCGTTGGGCTGGGGCCCAAAACGGCTCCAAACAGCCCCCCACCCCTCTCTACCCCTTAACACTATAAATATATCATATTTTTTCATTTAAATCACAAATTCACAAACTATTTCATTAATATCTTATAAAATCTCTTAATTTTCAATCTCTCATAAATTCATAATTATTATTTTGTGATATTGACTTGGAGTTCGAATTTCGGAGATTTATTTGAAGTAAATCGGAAGCTTCAATTGGCATCTCTCAATTCCGGCTTTGGTTATACGTCTACTTTTACGTAGACGTTCGGTACATTCGTTCCAACTTTAATTTTTTATTTGTTTATTAATTAAGTTATTTTATTTTTTTGTTATATTATCTTTGCTTGTTTTTCATAATATTAATTATTTTAAACTTGAACATGAATTTTGAAAAATATAGTGGTAAAAGACCAATGTCGGAAAGAAAAAATAATAGGGGAGGAGGAAGTAGTTCTAATTCTAAAAATTTGCCACCTTCTAGATTTAGAATTAATACTAATGATTATACTCATGTTGATGAAACTTCTTTTACACGAGACTCACGACCTATTGAATTTAATTCTGAAAATGAAGTAGATCATGAAACTTTAAATAGATGTTTTACTAATTTTGAGGAAGAATTAGATGAGGAAGTAGAAATAAATGAGGAAGATGATGAGACCCCTACCCCTACTATTCCGGCTATCGAATTACCGGAACAAGATGAAGTCCCCTCTTTACCTACTTTTTCAAAGACCGTTGTACGTGTTAAAAGATCTTTAGTATGGAAATTTTTGGTACAAAATGAGGAAAAAACTACTGTTACTAGCACGAAATGTAAATTGATCATGAAACATGTAACTACGGGTACACAAGGGGGAACGGGACGACTAAGAACACATTTGAGAAAATGTAATAAAGAATTTGCTCGCCTAGATGATATAGAAAGGGCTAATAGAAATGGAATACCTCAACCTGAAAAATTCTATGGGAGCTGGAGGTTCTAATATGGTTCAAAGTGTATTAAATATGACTAACCCGGCTAGCCGAAGCACACACCGCACATATAGTAAAGAAAAAGATCGTAGAGAATTAGCTAAAATGGTTGCTGTTTGTGGTTTGCCTTTTTCATTTCCTTCACATCCTGGTTTTATTCAGTATATTCGGGAATTGTATAACCCAGATTATGAAGGTATTCCAAGAAGTACAATTAAAAGTGATCTTTTTAAATATCAAAAAGAATATTGTCATTTTCTTCGTTGTTTATTTGTTTATTATGATGGTAGATTATCTATTACTTCTGATATGAGACGTAGTCCTAATGGTAATGATTATTTTACAATTACTGTCCATTGGATTGACCATGAATGGAACATGCAAAAACGAATATTAGGATATAAATATGTTGAAGAAACTAAAACCGGTGCTTATATAGCAACAAAAATAGGCCTTGTTTTACAATTTTATGGAATATATGATAAAATAATGAGTGTCACTTTAGATAATGCTTCTAATAATTTGAAAGCAATTGATTATTTAAAATGTAGACTTTGTCCAATTGATAATGATTCTTTTCATATTAAGTGTGCTGCACATGTGTATAATTTGATAGTAAAAGATGGTATTTCTCAATTTGGAATTTCTTGTGAAAAAATTAGACTTGCTTGTAATTGGATTTTTAAAGCTAAAATAAAAGCTAGAATTACAGAATTTAAAAATCGTTGTAAAGAATGTGGACTTGAATATAGAAAAGTTCCAAAAGAAGTATGCACTAGATGAAATTCTTTATTTGAAATGCTTCAAGTTGCTTATATTTATCAAGAGCCGGTACAATTAGTTTTTAATGCTCATAATGCGGACCCGAATTTGAGAATTGGCTATGAAGATTGGGAAAATACAAAAGAACTTATTGAATTTTTAAGTGTTTTTTATAAAGCAACAAATGCTGCTTCTGGTCAATATTATCCAACTATTTCTTCTGTTTTAGTAAATATTTGTGCTATTTCATCTGAATTTGCAAAATATAAAGGAAAAGATCGATTTGAAAATTCCCTTGCTTTTATGATTGAAAAATTCAAAAAATATTTTTTCCCTATTCCTCAAATCTATTTGACTGCTACTACTTTCAACCCAAATTACAAATTAAAAGGTGTTGAAAAGATTTATGCAAATTTAGAAATTAGAGATGATGAAACTCCTAGTGTTGAAGATTGTAAAAGTAGTATATATATAAAAGCTAGAGAGTTATATAATACATATAAATCTATGGAAATTTGGTCTCTAAAAGTATATCTATTGGGACGAGATTATATTTCTGTCATTATTGATATATTTTATAGGGAAGGTATTAAATTTGGTCCCTAAAAAACATACTAACTAGTCCCAAAATGTAATTAGAGGCATTGAGGCTTGAGCGGGAGATTTTTCCACCAGATGAAAAAAAAATTAATAAAAAATGTAGTGCACGGAAAAAATAGTACTAAAAGTAAAAGGAACAAGACTTAATCTCTTCTAATCTCTTCAGCTCACCACAAAAAAAAAAACCTCTCCACTGAAATTCTTCAACTCACCATTTAAACTCAATGTGCTCTAGCTAATCTCAATGATTCTCTGCCCTAATCTAAACAATGCTCTACCCTTAGATCGATAGAGGTGTCTTCTTTGATGTGTTGTTAATGTATGCCCTAATCTCAACGTCACTCTTCCATTAAATCGACAAAGGTTTCTTCTTCTTCATCGATTTGTTGTTGCTCTGCTCGTAACAAATTCCATCGCAGCGGGTTTCTTCTTCTTCATCGATTTGTTGCTGCTCTGCTCGAAACAGATTCCATCACAACTTTTTTGAGACAAAATTTCAGGTGGGTTCATCTTCCAATCAAGTTATTGTGTTAAATCCTAAGTTATATTAGTGGTGTTTTTTTCTTGTGTATTCAAGTTGCTCCTTCATCCTCTTTTTTAACATTAAATAGGTTAATGATTCCATATGTACAGTCAGTACAAAAATATTGGTTTAGAGATTTTGCGAGCCATTTACACGAGAAATGCAGACATATACAATATGACTTGTAATTAGATGACTCATCTTCTTGGTTACAAGTAATAATTTTTTTGAACAATTAACTCAGCCAATATGACTAAATCCAAAGTCATCCATTAGAAGTCAAATGAAATAAACTAACAACAAGAAAAAATGAAATGGACATCAAATGACTATTTCAAGTTTCAACTCTAACTAGCAGGCATTTTGTATGTTCAACATAACCAGTTGAACTTGTTCTAAGAAGCACCTATTTTTTATTGCTTCTAATTGTTGTTGTTCTGCTTTTCAGCTACAGTTTTGTTGTATTCTTCCATTTTATTTTTGTAGGATCCCATTGCTTCAACTGTTGTGTTATTCCAGACTTGGTTTTCTTCTTCACTCAATTCCTTCCATTTTAGTGACATGAGAACATTAATGGTAGAATCATTAATTCCAGAATGCTTTTCGACTAGTTTTTTTTTCTTCTCTACTGAAACGGAAGAATGATGAAGCAGGCTTCTTTGGTTTGTTAGGATCCACATTGTCTTCTTTTTGTTTCTTCTTTTGGCGATTTTCTTTCGTTTTCTTGATCAAATTTTCTCTTTTCTTTCTTTTTGAGCAATTGAAGTGCTTCTTGATTCTTGAGTTTCATCGATTGCTCCCCTTCCTTCATGTGATCAGCAGCTTCTTCGTCTTTCTTCTTCTTCTTATAAACTTTCATTTCTTGCAAATATTTCCTTTTTTTCATCATTGTCATCTCTTCATATGGTGCGTTTTGTTGCTCTATCATGATCTTCCACTCTTTACCAGTAATCTTTGTCGCCTCCTTCACATTGTTGTTGTTCTCAGAGAGTAGAGCAGCTCGACGGACGTTTGTAAACATGAAAAATGCTGATAAAGGTTGTTTTGGTTTCAAGGGGTCCTTTTCTTTCTTTTTCTTCTTGTTTTCATTCACTATTGATCCTTGTTGAAATTGAATGTATTGTTCAAGTAACTCCATAACTGTCTTTTGTTTCTGCTCGTCATCCAAGAGTCTTATCGCTTCATGTTTGCATTTCTCCATTCCAACGATTTTCAAGTATACTTCTTTCTCAGCTTGGTATTTTTCCTCAGAACTTTTTTCTCTTCTGCACTTATTGTTTTCCACTTAGCACCCAATAAATTGCCTTGGCATAATCATAGACGTCATATCGTATTGTATACCTTAATAACAACCATTCCAGTGGTTCTAATTACCCCGAGACTGGTTGCTTGTTTGAAGAACTAAGAGCCCATGAATTGTGTCCCTGTCAGTCAAGAAAATATGCTCTATAGTGTCCCTGCCAGGTTTATAGCAGCAGTAACAGTCTAAAGGTTTCTTGACAAAGCTGATGAGCTTCTCATTAGTAGGAAGTTTTCCTCTTAAATTCTCCAAAGATGAAAAGAACACTTGAAAGGAATAATTTTGTGCCAAGTATGGGAATTGATGAGGGTCTTGGTTCTTTTTCCCCTAATCTGATTCCATGTAGAAGCTCATTATTGCTATTGCATCAAGTCGAAATTGAGAAAGTCATAATGAAATCCCCATTCACACTTTTTATAATATCTCTAATGCCATCCTTGTCATTTATTAGTATTGAAGCTGCCATTTGTGTATGCCTTAACCACACCTATTGGAGGCTTAATCCTATTAACTTTCCTCCAATTTAACACACACTTTAGCTTTTCAGAGTAAACAATAACATTATATTTCCTTCCATTGATAGGAACTTGATATGCAAAAGCTTCTTTATAATCACATTTGTTAAGAGCATTCTGATTTCTGCCTTGTCTATGAATAAAAAGATATATTTCCAAAGATAAGTCTTTTTTATTGGCCTTCTTGATCATGGTAATACTTACCTTTAATAAGTTGGAAAAAAGAGTAGAATGTATTCTGTCCATCAATTGTAATTAACTCTTCATTTTTATGTACCTTTTAAGGTTATAGCTCCTAGTAAAATTTGGATGCAACTTATTGATAATTGGCTCGATGAAACCTATTTAGTCGGCGTGCAAAGAATTAGTTGAGATCAATGCAAATTAGATTAAATATCATAGTGCTTGTGTGTTATACTGAGTGGTAATAACATGGATGTAGGAAGGTATAGTCAGCATCTCACTTTAGAAATGTATAGTTAGTATTCTGGTTCAGGTACATACAATCAAGAAAACATGAAGTTGTTGTCCTATTAAAAATTGTTGCTATCCAAAACATTGATTTGAGTTTCAATGACCTCATGGCTAAGGTCTTCATCATGTTATACCAATGATGCATTGCAGCTCGTATGCATAAATAAATTGCTTCTGTGCAGGTATTTCCTTGAGATCTACTATATATGTGTGTATTAAGTATGACTAGTTTTTATTAGTGTTGAATCAGAAGAAAAAAGAAGGCAAAAAACGTTAGAAGTCTTTTTTAAGTTCTAATTCTGTATGTTTGTCTGTGCTGGCTTTTGTGAATATTATCACTATTGTATTGTTAGTTAAATGGTACACAATTCTCAAGTATTGAGTTTCTTATTATTGGTTTTGAAGTCTTTTAATGTTGGATGCTTATTTGTTTATAAGTACTACTATATGGATAACCTATCATCCTATCCAAAGTTCTAATCGACTTGACAGATTGTCATACAGTAGATGACTTCTTTAATTTTTTTAATCCTATGTTAAAAGGTTTCACTTGATAATGCACATATTTATGGTTAATAGTGATTGCATATTCTGAAGAATAAAAAATAAATTGTAAGGCAACAATCATTGTTACAAGCTTCAGTTCTTCGTAGTATATGCATCCAACGCTTGTCTAATTAAGTGTTCTTGTATTCTCACAGCTTTGTTGATGTTTTGGACATTACTTGAAGGAAATTAGATTGCTTTTGAGGTAAGCTGTTTAGTTTTCTGTTGGTATATGTTGCGCTTGTTAATGTCCGAAATGAACTTAATCTTAATGAGGCATGCATAAGATTTGTTATCTCCTAGTAGGTTGTCTACTAAAAGTTTGCTGCAGATTTTTTCTTCCTATAGTGACTATAAATCAACAGTTACTAGTTTGTTGTATTTTTAGTCTAGAATCATGAGTATTTCCATGTTAATATGCCATAGTTTGCACCATGGGAGTTGTGATTTGGATGCTCAGTTTGTGATTGGTAGAGGATGTTTTATACACCGTCGTTATATGATTTTTGCATTATTCTGTATCCTTCAAAAGAAAAATATGTTCTGAAGTGGATGTTGGGTGTTTTCTGTAATATGTCCAACTAGGTATATATGTTGTTGTTATTTGGTAACACATGTGAAATATTACCATAACAAGCAAAAGAGTACAGCCTAATGAGCATCTAGAGTTCCTCAACCAACTTCTAGGAAGGGTGTCTTAAAATCACTAGATCTCCAGAAAAACTAGTTACAAATTAGTTGTATAAAACTATGACATTTATGTGCTTTTCTTGACCCCTGAAACATATCTATTCTTTCTCTCAGTTCCTTTTGTAGTTG
The DNA here is from genome assembly GCF_900185275.1 of Solanum verrucosum. Lineage (NCBI taxonomy): Eukaryota > Viridiplantae > Streptophyta > Magnoliopsida > Solanales > Solanaceae > Solanum > Solanum verrucosum. Next base: position 2,286,594 of record NW_026020441.1, read on the forward strand.
TGCAGTAACAAATTAAGCATTTACATTCTGGTGATTAAAAACTCTCTTATGCCTAGCTATCCAGGTGTAGTAGACCAATGCACCCCAGGCTGCTGCGATAACTTCCTTTTGAAACTGCTTCCATCTTCTCCTTTTGATCCATTTAATTATTTTGTTAACTCCTCTGCATGGTAATTGAACACCTAGCCGTGTACACATCATGATTTTCAAACCATTAATCCACCTGCAATCCATAAACAAGTGTTGTTGTTTCTCCAGTACCCTCTTATCACACAGACAACAATTCCGATCCTCCACTAAAATGCTTATTTTTAGCGATCCCTCACGAGTGAGTAGCCTCCTTTGACATGACAACCATGTGATAAATCCCTTTCTAGCCTCCTCCACAGTAGCATTCCATAAGAGCTCCCTACACTTCCTATCAATCTCCTTTAAAACACTTTCAGGTAAGATAAAAACTGCTCCTCAATAATTATGAATGAAAAAAAGCACTGTCATAACTATTTGTAATCTTCATGTTTATAACAAATGCTTAGCAGAAGTAGCTTGTATTCTTGTTATAATTTTATCCACTAGTTGCTGGCAATCCATATTTGTTCACTTCTTTGAGGTAAGTGGCAGTCCCAAGTACTTGATAGGGAGAATACCAAGTGCAAACCTAGTTTTTTCCAGAATTTGGATGGAATTTGAAATGGGGTAGAGCACTAATGTTGTTCATAATCCTTTACAAATATTCCATTAACAATATATGTTGTTGTTTTTTATATTATACCATTAGTTGTTTTACACTCTTTTCAAAATTTTGTACTTGCAGATTTTGAAGAATAAAGTTTTACAAGTCAAGATGCAAGTTTAGAAGATGCACAAGAACTTGATATATATCATAGTCTAGCTCAAGATATATTTCCTAAGTTTTTTTTAAGGTGTTGAGCAAATATTGAAACTAACATCAATTATGGGATGTTAACCATTTTGTTGTAATTAATAACACTCTCTATATATATTATCATTTTGTATCAAAATTTTCAGTAGTGATTTTGATTTTTTTTTATGAAATACATTTTTTGTGACATAAAGCTTGGTTGTTTACAATTACAGACCATAAATGTTACTTGTCCCTAAAAGATATTCTAGGACTAGAAAGTTTTTAGTCCTTCAAGATAATTTAGGACTAGTTAAATATTGGTCCTTAAAGATAATCTAGGACGAGTTGATTGTTTGTCGAAAAGATTTAGCGACTGAAAATTCAATTTTTTCCCATGATATAAATCGATCTATTAAGACCAGATATGTGGTCCCTAACTGTATATTGTGACCATTCTTTTTACTGGTCTCTAAATGGAGTTTACGACCAGTATGTTGAACCCGTCGCTATTGACATTTTGCGTCGGAGCCAACAAGGACGGGTGGCGACCAGCTATTTCCCTTCGTAATTGATCTTCTGGGACTAGATTTAGACTTCTAGGGACCAGATTTCCCTTCCTTATAGACCGTTTTTCTTGTAGTGGGAGCAAGCCTTTAGTGCGGCGAGATTTATGATTGGAGATCATCGATATTCATTAGCAAAGGATAGTTTGGAAATATCGGTGTTGTTTCGAGATTGGGTCAATGCCGAAAGAAGAAATACCGGACTATCACAATTAAATAGCCAAATAGAAGACGAAATAGATGAAATATTTGGTGATAATAGTGATGATGGTATGGAAGCAATGGAAGAAGAACGACAAATACAAGTTCCAAAAAATATTTCTTTTGAAATGATACAAAAGTTACGAAAAGATTTTAAAAAGAGTTTCAATTGTTAGTACAATAATTAATATTCAATACCTAGATTATGTACTCTTTGTCTCTTTCTAATATTTGTATTGTACAATTTATTTATTTAAATAAATATACGGCTATTCGCCTTGATTTTCTTTTCAAATAGTCTCTTATATTTAATCCAAGTCATTTTAGAAATTTAATTTTCAACTATTTTAGTATTAGTTTAAAGTTTAAACTTTAATATAAAATTGAATTTTAAGATTTAAACTTTAAATTCAATATAAACTTTAAACTTTAAACTTTAAAGTCAATTTTAAACTTTAAATTCAATATAAAGTTATAAACTTTAAAATTTAAAGTCAATTTTAAACTTTAAAGTTTAAAGTTTAAACTTAAATTCAATTGAAACTTTAAAGTAACTTTAAAGTTTAAAGTTTTAAATTGAAGTTTTTTAATAATATAATTTTATTAATTAATAATATAATATTATATAATAATTAAAGTTAATAAAAAAATAAAAAAAATTACTGGTACAAAATGATCCGGTAAGAACCGGTTCCGGTCCGGTCCAAACCGGTTCCAATCCGGTAACTAAGGGACTGGACGGAACCTTTGGAAAATTCCGGTAAAACCGGTTCCGGTAAAACCGGTCCTGTTGATCCGGTCCTGTCCGTTTGCCAGCCTTAGTGATACTAACATCTGGAGTAGATGATGGGACTGATACTCGAACAACCTTCTGCAGATTTTTTAAGAAAATATACATTATATACAAAAGGCCATAAAAGTTTAAATAAGGAACAAGATAAAATAGGTATAATACCTCTTGATCATTTAGATCATTAAAAACAGATTGACAGTTCAATTCAGAAGGTAAATGTTGAGAAGGTTCTTCGGATTGAACGACACCGACTGACACTTTATCTGTAACTTCTACACTATCACCCTGAAAGAAAAATATTAAATGTATATTTATCATAATTATGTATAATATATATGTATTGATCTATATTAACAAACCTTATCTTCCGCATTCTTTGATTTGATAGAATCCAACACAACTTTGAAGTTGTTTTCAATGAAGTTCCTTAAATCAGTAAACTGTTTCTCCATCTGAAATTGGACATATATAGGTAACTTTAAAGCTAAATATACAAATTAAAAATAATTTTAATAAATAAAAACAATTAAAAAATAAATACCGAGAGTTTGAATTGATCAAACTCATCACGCGATATACTGAAATCATGTGACTTGCTGGTAGATGGTATTTCGAAAGGAACACTTGATTTAATCTCAACATTTTGCTTAATGCCTGTATAGGATGGAACATTAGCATGTTTTTCGGCCTGCCTCTTTGGAAGTGGTGACTTAGGTCTTTTTGCAACATTGGCACGTCGGGGAGACTTTATTAAACAAGGCTGCTTTGAAATGACCCTAGGTGTTGTCTTCTTCTGAATAGGAGTGATTGTCTGCCTTGATTTCTTCTTAGGAGGCGACAAACAACTATCAACTTTTTCTTTTCCCTTGTTATTTATTGGATATGGAGGATCCTGAAAATCATCGTCCGAAGCATTTGCAGCTGCTGTTTCTGTTGGAGATGAATCTGATTGAACATACTCAGGAGGTAATTCAAGAATCTTGAGTTCCATTGGAGTTGGAGTTATATTCTTAAAAACAAGCTGCAAAATATAGACATGTTCATATTGACATATTCATTATACAAAATGTTCACTTAATCAACTGTGAAAACATATATACAGTTTATAAATATATACATTAGACAAACTTATATGTATAATTATACAGTTTATAAGCTTATATATACAAATGAGCTTATGTTTATAAAGTTCACATACTTAAAGGTATATTTATACATTGTCAAAAACTTGTATAAATAATAATACATGGAGCAAATTTATACATATAGTTTTCTATAGCACAAACTGATACATATATTTATACATTTGTATATTTATACAGTTATATATGTATACTATATTTATACAGATAATATATTATACATAAAATTGTACAGTGCGTACCGGATTGTTGTCGTCTCTGAACATGCCCTTAGCAAAATAGCTTAGACGAGGGAAATCTTTTTTTGTCTTCCAGTTAAGTATCCTAGGGATGTGATGAGATACCTTAACAGCAATTTCCTCATCAAAATTCGAACAACATTCATAAAACCACACTTGCAAAGCAAGTGGGAAACCATACAACCTGAAATACTTCCCATCGTGTTTGATCTTAGTGTGCAAATGCAGAATCAGCAGGTCAAAAGCCTTTTTACCCCATGGGTAGTCAATGTATCTGCCCGATTCAACCAAATCAAAGTCTTTCCTATCAATAACAGTACTGGTTGGTTCTTCCAAAAGGATGAATGAATGTATATAAAACAATATAGCAAACTTCACCGCATCATCATCATTATCCCCCCAAACCTTATTATCAAACTTTTCAACCAACTGACTCTTGGTGATGGCTTTTTCGATTCCAAAATACTGAAGAATAATTTTGTTTGGTTCTTCGGTATTAAAGACAAAATCCTTCTCATTGTCTGAACATTTTAACCCAGATATTATAGCAAAGTCATGAATGGTGAATCGCAAAGTGGTGTCATTCACATGTATCAGGATTGCATCTTTTGAGCTACCCTCAATTTCTCTCAAAAACATGCACCTAATCAGTTGTGCTTGAACATGACACCTACGAATGCTAGATAATTGGGCAAAACATGTTGTTCCACAAAATTCTTTATACTGTGAAATAGTAAGCTTTGTAGCTAACACTTTCATTACTTCAATATTTGTGTAACACTGCATGTGAGGTATGCGTGTTGGTTCTCTTTTTCCTAAAAACTTAACAACCTGAAAAAATGCATATATAATTTTACTAAAAATACACACGTATACATAATAAAGACACAAGTACAGATATCAAAATGTATGAAATAGCTTTTAAATGAAAATAACATATACAAGTTTTATAAAGAAAAAATACATTATACAAACTAATTTCAACTGTATAAATGTTTATATTGTATATATAGATAAATTGTTGTACCGCTACGAACACAATAACTATTGATATTATACTTATACAAATAAATTCAAATGCATAATTGTTTACATTGTATATATAGTGAAATACAAACCATTTATGTATGTGTATAAGTTTGTGGAATTGTACATGTCTAAAGGAAGATTATACAAATAGGATCCTTATACAATGAAAAAAACTTATACATAAAACAATGCACAAAACTGTATAAATGTTTATAATGTATATATATTATACATTATACAACAAATTTCAAATGTATAATTGTTTACCTTGTATGTATAGTTAAATAGTTCTATTTTATACACTTAACTTTGGATATTAACATAGTGACTATATAAAACTGTATAAACAAACAATTATAAGACATGAATCAACACAGAAAATATAAGAAAAATATATAATCGTAACATATACAAAAATAATGATTATACAAATACCTCATTATGCTCCAATAAGCCAGAAACAACAACTTTCTCTCTTTTTGCATTCTCTTCTGTATAATTAGTTGTTTTTTCTTTCCTTTTTTACTTGACCCAGCAGCAGACTGATCTTTCATACCTCCCTCCACAATTTTGATGTTGGATTGCTTCGATTTCGCACTTATTCCCTCCAATCTGATTGGGTTATTTTTCAATTTGGATTTGATCTCTTGGATTGTGTTGGATTTGGACATTGAACCTGAAACCTCCCCAAAATCCTGAGTTAAACCCAAGGAAAAAAATGGGCGTTCAACACTATTTTCGACATGCAAGGGTATACCTCTTGTGAATCTTTTAGATGGAGATTGGGCATCCATTGTTTGAAGGAAAACACTGTATGGATTATGAACTGATGTGAAAAATAGCTTGAAAAAATTGAAAAAAAATAGACAGAGATTAAAAGTAATCGATTGAGATAAGTTTTGGCGGTACCTGAAATTTTTGAATGGATTTTGAAACCGCGATGCTGGTGGAGATTTGAAATTTCAAACTAATTTTGGGGAGAAAATTTGGGAGAAATTGAAGGAAAAAAGAGATATAAACGAGAAGAAGATATTGTATAAAAGGAAGAGAATAACGTGAATTTTTTTTTACTTATACAATGCGGTGGGGCCATTAAATAGCAAACTGACCGAAACTTTGCTCCTTAAAGGAAATAAATGAAACGGTAGCTACTGTATTTATTTTACATTAAAAATTTATCATTATGTACAATTATCCCTTCTTATTTCCCTCAATTTCCAGCCCACCTCAACTATTCCCAACAACAGTCAGCCCACCAAACAACCCGCGCCCAGCCCACTTTTCAACCCCATACCCGGCCCAAATTCCCAATCCTAATTATCTTCAGTAGCAGCTAACGATGACAATTCCAGTTCAACGTTACAGCAACAACACGCGTCAAACTTCACGGCGAAACAAGAGCAGTACACGGCAGTAACAAAACGACATCAGCAGCAGCTTCAAACAACAACATCAATTCAAGCGGCGTCCTCACGACGTTAAGATACACGGCAAAGAGAAGGCTGGTTCACACCTTGGACGATTACAAAATACGAATTTGTTGTCGTCTTCCTCAGGTCCCTTTCAGTTTGTACAAATTGCAGCAGCAAACAGAAGCGCGTTTTTCCCTTTCCTCTTTCGGAATGGATCGAAAATTTCAGAAAAAAGGTGTTTATCCTAAATGGTGCAAGAAATTTATGGTTTTTGAATTTCGAATGTAGCCTTTCCTACCCGAATTTCATCCGTTTCTCCCCAACTTCTACCCTAATTTTCATTCTATAAAGGCTGCATTCTTTTATTGTAAAAGGGGGAGAAAAAATATTGGAAAATTTAGAGTCAAGAAAAGTGGGATTTCGGGGAACAATCGCTTGGTACTCAAGAATTTTCAAACGTTTTTCTTAAATTTCGAGTCGTGGGAAATTTTTTGTTCGGATCTGGTTCGCATTCTTGGTTAGCTGCTCGGGATTAAACTCGTGTTTGAGGTCGTGGAAGCTCGCTGATCCTCCGCTCGTAGTTGTCCTCAGTTTGTTGCCCCCCGCAAAGGTAAACCTCCATTTGACCTTAACTCATTTTAGTTTATATTTTGCTTGTGAGCAGAAGCTTTATGTGGATTTATTTTCTTTCCTCACTTGATTGCCTTGTCTCTTTTCTTTTCTTGATTTATTATTGAAGACTGATGATGAATTGTTTTGGTTCGAGCGGGCGTATGGATGTTGGAAGGTTGTTAGCCTGTTTGTTGTCATTGTTCGTTTTTTTTCTTCTTTCTGATTCTTAAAATATTATTGTGTTTGGTTTCAATACATTCTCATCAGTCTTAGCTTATTCTTAGGAATCTGCATTATTGCTTCACATTCGGCATCGTATTTTCATTCTCTCATCTGAAGTTGAAAGAATGAACTAAGATTGCCAAATATTTGGAGTTCATGTGTTGTGTTTGTGGTTGTTCGAGTTCATGTGTTGCATTTTCTGCCCCCGTTTAAATGATTCATGGGTTCCAAGATGATATTAAGTTTGGTTTTCTATCGTGAATATGTAGCTGAATCAGTTAGCTTGTGCTCATATGTTGCTCTATCTATTCGAAACTCGGTTCTCCTTGTCCCTCTTGTAAATGTGCACATTAAAGTGTTGTTTTGTTCGTGATGCGTCGTTTTGTCCGTCTTTTTTGTATACATTCGCCAAGCTGGTCTGCTTTCTCTCATTTTCCCCTCCTAACTGATGTCAATAGAGTCTCATTTTATAGAAGATCATGGTTTGCACTCCAAATTATTTCGTATTTAATGGTATACTCCCTTTAAGAATAGCTAGAGTCAATAAGAACTTTTCTATTTCTAAAGCTATCTGGAAGGACCCTGCTTTTTACATGAAATGTATTTATGTGGCTGTTTATGATCAGTCTTGATACAGATTTTGGAGGTTCTGTTAAAATCCTAAAATTAACGATGTTTGCTCTCTTAAATCGATTAAGTTTACCAATTTTTTTTCTCCATCATAAACTAGCATCTTATTTTTATTTGCCCCAGCCCTATTTGCTGCTTGTTTCTCCTTAGATTTCTTGTCATTTCTCCCTCCATTTGAGTATGTGGCTTTAATCTGATGAATCTTTTGGTAATACGATGTAGCATTGTTTTCTCTTCAGCTTAGCTAAGTTACTACCGTGCCTTGTCTTGATTGCTTTAATTTGAACGAATAATCATTTCAATACTTGTAGTGTTTCACTCTTTGACTTTATTACATACTTTGTTATCTTAGTAACGAGATAGTAAATGGGTTTCCTATGGCAGTGACATTTGGTTATAAACTCCTAGTATTAAGTGACATAATTTCTCTTGAAATTTTAGTCATTTATTTACTATTATTTCCTAATCTAATGACCACTGCCTCCTCTAATATGCTTACTGCTTCATGTCTCCTTTTACTTTGAAATTTGACTTTATTAAATCTAAGCTCACATGACTTTCATTGCCTTTGAGTATTATATTACGGTTCTTATTGGCTACCGTTAAATGAACTCCATTTAAAGTCGAGTGTAGATCAATCAAATTTCATATGGTTATCTCATTTGTTATATAATTGTGGGTAGATGCTAACTCTTATTTATGTGTCCTTTTCATGTGAAATCTGCTCCGAGTCTCTTTTGGACTCCATCTCTTCTCCTCGCATTTTCTTGTTGGGCCATGGAGGTCCACTTCTACTTCATCGAGTCGGCTAGCCCTAAAAATTGACGAACAGGTCCCGAAGTTGAAAGAAGCAACAAATCGAGAAATTGAAAAGATTATTGGGCAAAAGGCCCACTCTTAATTCAAAAAATTGTATTTTTGGGCCTAAGTCCACTTATTTACTATTATTTGTTAGTTCTTAGGACATGTGAAGGAATTGGGCCTAAGACCCAAAAGAAAGATATCTATTTTTGGTAGACTAGGACAGGTACCAGTGATTTAAATGGGCCCAAATACTAGCCCAGGCGGACAGGAAATCCAGATTTGTGCCCAAGTCCTTCTCTCTCTCTTATTTTACTGTGTTTGTTTACTCGTTTATTATCTGCTACTAATCTTAAGGTTTTAAAAAATTCAAATCCCCAAAAGACTTCCATTTTGAATTAATCACTTGACTAAATTATTCTTCTTTTACTTGACCTAAAAATAAATAAATAAATAAGTTTACAAAACACTTCACTTAGATATATTTCAACATTTTCCCCTCAAAATGGTCCTAAAATATAAAATTGTTCAATTCAAATTAAGTCAAATTATTTTAGCTAAATAATTAATTGCCGGATAACCGCATATTAGCGGGCGTTTTGGGTGCTTTCAAACCCTTTCCGAAATGTTAATATGAACCTTGAACCCCTTAATTATTTTCATTAGATTTTTTGTTTTTAATCTTTTGAAAAAAATCAGTTTTCTTAATTTTCCTTTAAAAATTAAGTGGCGATTCTAAACCAGTCTGAATTATATTTTTTTTTAAAACAGCTAGAATGCATCTTACTCAAAAGCATAAATAGTAATGTAGAATAACCGAAAGCTTGAGACAATCTAAAATAAAAGTATGAAACTAAACTTTAAGTCAAGGACTTTATCTACCAAATGGTATAAATATAATTACTTAATTTACTATCGGGTTATTGGGTTATCGGTCAACCCGTTAAGAAAAGCTTCAAACCATTAAGAATCGATAACCCGATAATAAAAAAAATCAAAACCGTTACCAATAAATCAATAACTTTTTTTATTCGGTTTTGAACAACCCTACTTTATACTCTCTAATATATATATATATATATATATATATATATATATATATATATATATATATATATATATATATATATATATTAAGTGGATTATTGGTATTCGACACATTCCTAAGAAATAGTTTAAAAAATATTTTAAGGACATAAATTAAAAATTACTTTCTATTATTTTTTTCATCCTCTTTATTGCCATTATATTGAAACCTTAACCTCCTTATTTCCAATAATGAACATTACTGTTGCTAATATCTTCAGCCACTCGGTCATTCCCAATGAGATAATTATTCACTATAAATTCCAAGTATTCTTCATTCCAAGAGGGTGAAATCAAAAGCTAAGTTTTGTCACCTATATTTACTCACATATTTTCCTATCGTGACATATGAGAGATGGAGAAAATACTATTCTTTCTTCTGCTGGATTTTCTATCAAAATTATTTTTTGTTAATTTTATGCTTCTTATTTTATATTAGAAGAGCTTGTTGAATTTTGAGAAATACATCTTTATCGGTAAAATATTTCTAAGAACAATAATGTCCTTGACATATTTCAAATTACGAGAATGAGAAGGAAGTAAAGTATAAATAATATCAAATAAAAAAACTTTTAGAAAATTTTAAGATAATAAAAATAAAAAAAGAAAGTAAAATAATAGAAATAAAAAATAAATTAAAACGAAGAAATTTAAAAGTAATTAATTACATAATGTAATTACTAGCAATTTACATTAGAATTAGAGAGTGTGATTTTCCCTGCCAATTACACTCAATTACCTACTTACATAGTAATTACATGGCCATAAAACATATTAGACAATATAACTACACCAAATTCAGTTACCAGAGTGACTTTCCAAATAGCCCCGGTGAATTGTCATAAATGTTTGAGAGTGAATTATTGTAAGTAGAGTATTCACCATCCGTAGAGAATAAATTAGTCAGGTTATAGCTAACGAGTCGAGAAGAATTTTGATAATTGGAAATATCAAACTCTAGGCTTTCTTAATCTTGTTTTCAATCTTATCCAATTTCGCTGCTTTAATATTTGTTAGTTAGGTATGTTTTTTAAAATAGAAATCCCAAACTTTAACTCTTTGAATTGTTTGAACTTAACTATTTCCTATTGATATAAAAACAATTATAGCTAAACTTAGTTCTATATAGTATTCAACTCCAAACTTAAAAATCGGATTATAACAACCTCTAATCAGAGAAGTTTATGGACAAGAACCTCCAAACTAACTTGGCTTTGTTTCAAGATATGAAGGAATCAAGAGTTTTTTTGGTTTTCTATCCGGTGTTCGGAGTCCAATTGGAACTCTAACTAAATCCAGATCGCGCTCTGCAGGACCCATTTGGGGGTGACGCTTCCAATAGGATTTTCTCCATATCTAGGGCTCGAAACCGAGACTCTCGTTAAGGGTGAAGTACTCCCACCAGCGCACCACAATCCATGTTGGCAAGGAATCAAGAGTTGAATGTCATTCGTTTTAACCTAATGTTAATTGATGATATAATTTTAGAGTTAGAGAAGGGCATCTAATACATAACTGACGTTGATTCAAGTGTATGCATGTTATGATGAGGATGCCAAAAAGTTTTTGCCTTTCCTTCTTATTTAATGAAAATATTCGGGCTAAAATATTTTTAATTATGATCTAATTTCGCAATTTTTTATTTCCTAAGGCATAAGTTAGACAACTTGTCTTTCCGACAAAAGTTTAGAGGACTAAAAAAGGTAATTTTGTGAGTTCTGAAATTAATTTTTTTATGCCTTATAAGACATAATTTGTGGCTTACAAATTTTCTATTGTATTTTATTTTTGGTAGGTGATTTTTTATGCCTTATAAGGCATAATTTGTGGCATACAAATTTTCTGTTGTATTTTTTTTTTTTTTGGTAGGTGATGAACTTGTAAGGCATAATGTTTTCAGATTGAACTTTTGTCTCAGTGTCTTGGAAATTTTACCTTGTAAGTCATAACTTATGAATTACTAATTTCTTAAGACATAATTTTCTGAAACTGAACTTATACCTTGTCAAGACATAACTTGTGTCTTGTGTTTTATTTTTATTTTTTATTTATGTACAGGGTATCTCCGCCCATCTTTTTATTAGTTGAAGTGATAGAGAACATCCGAAAATAAAAGGATTGGTGCTAAATGACCCAAAGAGAAGGAAAAGGCAAGGTAGTTTTTATTGGGCCCATGAGCATGCATGTTCTGTTATGGACTTGAATGAAAAGCAAAAGTCCATTTAAAACATATGCCGCAAATTACATACATTCTTCTACTTATAGAGTAGTAAATACATAGATACAAAACAAAAGACAAATAAGGAAAATGGGTACATAATGATTGAATTCAGATACTTCATTTGGACTTGAATGGGATTGCCCTGATCACAACTTGGTGGTATAGAGCCGCTAGAGCTGCCCCAATGAATGGTCCAACCCAGAATATCCACTGTACCAAAACCACAAATAATAATCACATGCATGTTACAAAACTTAATTAATTCCAGCTAGCTAACACTTGCATGCATGTTCTGGATTTAACTTTGATAGCATAAAATTACTTTAAAATGTAATTAGAAGTATCCACATTCTCAATAAATAAATGAATTTTTGAGTATTATGAAGATAAAAAGAGGAAAGAAATTTATAAATACGTACGTGGTCATTCCATGCGTGTTCATTGTTATAGATGACGGCTGCACCAAGACTCCTAGCTGGGTTAATTCCAGTTCCAGTGATTGGAATTGTAGCCAAATGCACTAGGAACACCGCAAATCCAATAGGCAATGGTGCCAAAATCTGTGTTATGTATTTTAATTACATCAATATTAATTTCAACGAACACACAATACTTATATACATTGATATTATTGCCCAGCAGTACTTACAGGGACATGGGAATCACGAGCACTACGTTTGGCATCAGTAGCAGAGAAAACAGTGTAGACGAGAACAAATGTGCCGATTATTTCAGCGCCCAGGCCATCACCCTTTGTGTAACCAACATTAACAACATTGGCTCCGCCGCCCTTAGTTTGGTAAAGTGTCTTTCCAAACGCTTTGACAACACCAGCACCGCAGATGGCTCCAAGGCACTGCATCACCATGTAGAATACTGCCCTTGTCAACGATAATTTCCTCGCTAAGAAAAGCCCAAATGTCACTGCCGGATTTATATGGCCCCCTGCACAACAATAACAACCAATTGATCAATTCATCTAACATCCCAATAAATTTATTCTGATTCAGATGGAGAAATGCACTGGAGTACCGATGTCTATTATGCACCCGAATTTATTTATATATGGACTATGGTAATGTTCATCTATTACCAAAACAAGTAATTTATGGATATTATTAGATTAGCAGGGCCGGGCCGAGTAGTGACTATGTACCTGAAATGCCGGCAGTACAGTAGACTAAGGCAAAGATCATGCCACCAAAAGCCCAAGCAATACCTTGAATTCCAACAGTTGAACATTTGGAATCGGATTTGGAAACCCCCATGACGGTTAAAACAGTGATATAAAGGAAGAGGAAAGTGGCCACGAATTCAGCAATTCCAGCACGATAAAAGGACCAGGACATCAATTCCCCTGGCTCAAACAGGGGAGCTGGTGGTGGCTCCTTGTAATCCTTGTCTTGACTCTGTGCTGCTATCCCAATTGCTTGCCTCTCTGAGTATTTGTTTGCACCCAATCTTACATCCTCTTCTCTATGCTCCATTTCTATTATGATCAACAAAAAGAAAAGTAATCTCAATTCTTATTTTCTTTACAACTGATGGAAGTGAGTGAGTGAGTGAGTGAGTGAATGAAAGGGGGTGGGTTTATAGTATTTACATTTTTTAGTAGGCCCCCCGGTGAGGAGCATTAATGGTTTAAGTTTCATTATCATTGTGACCGACCATTCATAATTCAGCAATTTGAATCATTATTCTTTTCATGCGGATAGGTGTTGAGTACTACAAAACAGTGTTATTTAAAAAAAATATAAATAAATAATTGTATTGTGGAAGGAGACGTTGGGTTTTAGGATTTGGCAATGTTAGGGCAACTTTAATTAGTACTTTTTTGAATAGTTAGATCCTAGTTGGCAAAAGGATGTCCATATGAGATACAACGTTTATTTGATAATGGGACCAGTCGGCCACCGCCCAATTTGGTTCTGTGGTGGAAATGGAAATACGGCCTAATGCCAATTTCTGATACCACACCTAACACTTCTGACTTGAGTTACCACTTACCACCCATTTATTTGTCACTCCAACTTGGGCGATTTTCCCCAAACTGTAATGCTCCGGTACGATTTTTTATTTTTCAGTGTCGGTAGATTTTGTGAAGAGTAAAGATCACGTTTTGTTTGTATTTATCTTGGAGGGACACATGGCCAAAACTTGTTTGTTTCATTTTTACAAATACCCAAATTCACTGCATTTAGTCAAAGATACAGAAACCAGAACGTTGTGGAATCACCTAGCATCATGTTTGTTGAGCCAATTTTGTCAACCATGTGCCTAGCATATATCACCGTTATAAACGACTTGAATGTTTCACCTAAGGTTTTAAATTTGAATCACAAGTATGAAGAAAATTACGTTGGAAGCATCACTACTAAATAGGTCATGTAGTGCGCAATCTAAATTTAGTTAGGACTTCAATGCGACTCCAAACACCATGTGAGAAATAAAAATAATAATTAATTTAGCAAAATAAATAAATATACGAGTTGTCTTTGAAAGTTGCAAAGAGTTTCATAAACACAGTAAAATTAACTTTTTACATAAGATCCCTTGGTCTTTGGTTTAGGTTCTAAAAATGTTGAGAAAGCGAAACCTTTGAGAAAAAGCAGCTAATACTGCACTTTTTTAGACCACAAAATATTGGTCGATTAATTTTTAGTTAGGTCCACAGTCTATTTCTAAAATTTTGATATTAGAGTTGGGCTATTTCTAGATGTGCTTTAATTGATTTCCGACCCCTACCTTATACATTATTTAAGATCCAAACATTAAATTCTAGGCGTGGAAGAGGATATTTGTTCCTACATAAGTGTGATAAATGAGAAATTGATCTCTTTAATTTATATAATTTTGGACAATCTTATATTATAAGTTTAATTTTTAAAATTGGATGAGCTACAAAATCCAATCTTGTAGCGAAAATTTCAAAAATAGCAACTATAATAAACATAATAAGGCTATATAGTTATAGTTTTAATAATATTGCTTAATAGTTATAGTTCTATTTACTATGGAAGTTACGATTTGTATATTTCGCACAGTCAGTATACTACGCTTGCCGATTTGTATATTTCGCTTGTGAGTATACAGATAGGGTAAGTATATACAAATTATGTATTCATATATTTAGGAATTTTTAGAACTCCGATTATATATCTTGTCAATATACAAACATGGTAATTTATTGTGAAATTTTCATAAATCGTATACAAATAACTTCGGTAAGCATATATAAATTCTGAATTTATACAATCAGGAGCCAAATTATACAAAATTATGATATATACAATCAGACGAATTATACAACGTAGGTGAATTATACAAACTAAATGAATAGCAAGATTTGAGGGAACTATGTCGGCAAATCACAATTTTTTCAAAACATTAGTTATAACATTTAATATCGTTTAAATAATTGTGATTTTTCAAAACAATAGCTATAACATTTAATATCGTTTAAATATTTATTATTCTGCACAATTTTCCCTTTTTTCAATCATCTTTTACTATGTTATTAATCTTTGTTAACAGATGGATTTCTAACTAAAACAAATTATAGGGTGAGAAGACAACAATAATAAAATTATGAACTATTGTCTCATTTATACTCGAGTTTACGTTCGTTCTTTTGCGAGCCAATGATTGATCTTTGCCAAATAAAATGGAATTTCTACGCTGGCGTCTGTAAAATGACCAAAAGAACACTGGAATACGTAGAATACAAAACTAAATAAATAATCATGCATGTAGCATGATAAGATCCTCCTTGTCCTTACCATTGGAACAATTATGGTTTAAGTATTACTATTGTTCACTTTTATATATCTGCTATATTAAAATTTGATGTTTATTTTATATATGTTCAATTTAGAAATGATTAAGAGACACCACTTGTTTATGTTAGTCAATCAAAAAATGATATATTAATGATAAAATTTATGTTTCATATTGTAATGTATCAATATTAAGTTTAATTAGTGGATACACTAAATCCTAATTTTGTTCATTATTTGAGTAGTTGTAATTATATGATGTTATAAAATATATAATGTATAAAATGTTGTAATATGCTTAGTTGTGCATTAGTCACAAGATTTCATGTCATTGATACAAAAAAAATGTTCAATAGTGTATCAGTCAAAATTTATATTATTCAATGTGTATCTGATACATTAGTATCATATTAAATGATGTATCAGTCAAAATTTGTACTAGTCACTGTGTATTAGATGCATTATATCCAATTTTAATATATAAGTATTAGATACAAAAGTTTTGGTTACTGATAAGCATAAACAAGTGATATAACATGTAAGTATTAGTGTGATTTTGTTTTGAATTATAATGTATCTTCTTTATTTTTATAATGTATCTTCTGCATTTTAAAGGGACTGTGAATTGTTTGTAGCTGCATTTGCTGAGTTCCTTAGCGATGAAATTCATATTACATCCAATGATTTCCTATTAGATTATATCCATACACGATATGCAGCCCTATTAAAGAAGTTCGGTATCGAAAAGGCCAAGGTAGGATATGTTAATGAAAATGAGGATCCATCAAAGCCTAAGAGTCAATTCACATTTGGTTAATGTTGAATAGAGATTATCTATCAGGACACCTTTTTAGAGTGTTATGGTGTTTAAGATACATTAGCTCTAGTTTTAGAGTGTTTGTTTTATTGTTTTAAGATACTTCTTTCTACTCAAGTATTAGAGTGTTTCTCTAAAAACTTGTTTATTTTTACTTCAACTTTCATTATATTTAGTTTTTATTTACAATATGAATTGTCTTATACATTTGTCTTATATAATCTGATACAAAAATGTCATAAAATTAAGTATCAGATTCATTCGTGCATACACATACAAAATTCTTTTTTCACATTAGTTCTAGTTAGTTGCTGACACATTTAACACCTAACCAATACAATGTACTCGATAACTTGATTGTTGATTCATTCATGTATATACTTGATAACTTGTAGTTAGTTGTTGATTCCTTCATACTGATAAATTGGACACTTAGTTGTAGTTAGTTGCTGATTCATTCATGTATTCAATTGATAACTTGATTCTTATTTATTGTGATACATTTATAGATACACTTTATTTCAGCTTACATACACCATTTTTTTCACAACTTTATTATATCAGATATATTATTATCAACTGTAAAATAATCAAAAAATGTATCTTATCAACTTGAAATCTTCCACAATTGCATATTATCTTTCAAGGCAAACAATGTATCTTCTTCTAGAATCATAGACTGAATAAAGAAACTTGGATGATGCAACAACCTGTTAACATTAAAAAATTAGTGAAACATTCCATAAACCAGTTATTTCTATGTATCAATCACAAACAACAAGACAACTAACTTATACTTAATATCTGATACAAAATATAAATATAATATGATACATACCCTCATTGTCGAATATTTTGATGTTTTTACAACAAATTACATGTATAATGTATCATCTATAAAATACAGTATTTCACAAACACAATAAGATACAAAAATAGTAATATATCATGCTAAATATTTGGTCATGATACAAGATCTGATATATATTAACTATCACACAGTAATGTGTTGAACTCTAAGCAAACATTTTACGTGTAAAATTTAATTATTTAATGTATCTAATTAATAGGAATACAATACTTATCAATTTATACGAGATACCTAAATACTAATGTATCGCGATTGATCTAGTCATCTCGAAAATACAAATAAAAAATCGAATTAATAACATAATATATTTAATTCAATACCTCTACTGTCAGATCTATTTTACGTTGAAATTAAAGTTCTGGTCTATTTTATACATTGCGAATCCAGTCTCATGTTTTTTTTCAGATTACTGAATGTTAGATCTATTTTATTTTTTTCAGATTCATGAATGTCTTAGTAAAATCAAAATATTCATAATGTATCTTCTCAAAAAATTTGATAATTGTGAATCAAATTGAAATCTTCGACGAACTGGGAGAAGAAATTGGAAATCCATCATTTCTGTATCATTCATAACTCACCTCGTTTTCCCAAATTCCTGAATGTCTCAACAAAATAGAAATATTCACCACATATCAGCTATTGTTTTAGACTATTTTGAATCTATTACGATTTGGGTGAGAATTGAGAGAAGAAAATTTGAATTGTTTGAAGCTGAGCGGATTTGGAAGAAAATTCAAAGAAATTTTTTTGATTTTTTTGAAGTTGGGCAGATTTAGAAAAGAATTGAGAAAATAAAATTTGAATTTTGAATTGATTGAAACAGCGTAAATGAATTTGCTTAAATGTATCGAATCTAATATATCCCGCTTTTGCTATGTATCAGGATAACACTAATTTTGAGAAATTTTTATAAATTAAAAAAAATAGAAATAGGATGTAATTTGCTCCTTACACTATGAAATTTATGTAAATTATAAAATGTTCCACACCAAAAAAAGTTGTTTATGTGATTTCTATTACTTTCAAAAATTCATAATAAAACTATAAGATATTATTTGTTTATGAAGAATAATTTGGATGCGCAAAATTTGAACTTCATTTCCTGCTACAAGCATAAGTGACCTCAACTTCAAAACATGATTACTTAATGACATTTTGAATACCAAAATTTCAGAAATTTGGGCCTGTTCATTCAATTCTAACTACTCTCATATATTTTGTTTAATATCTATTGCGGTGTAACATAAGCAAATAGATAAATATCAAGTAGCATCAGTGGTCCAGTGGTAGAATAGTACCCTGCCATGATACAGATCCGGGTTCGATTCCCGGCTGGTGCATTATTGGGTTAGCTGTGAAGATAAAGTCTGCGCTCAATGTGGTGATTTGGGTCTCCGCACTCATCCGACTAAACATGGTGATAGTTGCACATAGGGGTGTCAAATGAGTGGATTAGGTTGAAATAGGAGTCGGGTTGGGTCTTTGACCCGGCCAATTTGATCCGATTAATCTCAATAATTTAACTTATTGATATTTAACTTTTATAATCACAATTTTGAATTTCAGCTCAAGATATTTTTTTTAAAAGTAACAAATTGATAGATAAATCCTAAAAGATGTTAAATAGATAATAATTCATACCTTCAATTTAATCAATTATTTAAAGATGATTTTATCAAATCGGAAGTATGCATGATCATAACGAAGTTGTGAAGTTTTGCTATAGAGAAGGTCGGAAAACACTAACTCACGTTTTTATATTAAGTTTGTCCGTACTTAGTCATAATGTAAAATATTTGACCAGAGAACCCCAAAGGAGATTTTTCCAAGACTTGGGGTTTTTCTCTCTTGAGGTAAGTGCTTTCCGTTCATTCATTTCTTCCATAATTCGGTTTCCTCCCAGAACTGATAAAAATATCCATAGGATTTTATCCATTGAAACCTAGGGTTATTGTTTTGATGGCACAACATGTGGGGCAGGTTAATTATGAATGATTTTTAATTCTAGTCCATTAAATTATGTCTTTCTAGTATAGAATTATGAACCTAGCCTACCTAGAAACCCCATAAAATTGATTCTTTGAGCATATGAATTGCTCAACAATAGTTAATGAGGTTGAAATAGTAATCTAGTTATTACAAAGAAAGTGTCCGCTATAGTGAAACACTAGCAGATTTTCATATTCGATTTCCCATTTCCAAATTTCTACTGACTCTTGACCCACAAAGATCTACACAAGGGTACTATAGCCCTAAACAACTATAATGACGGAATAGGTCATTACACAGCTGCTGAATAATCTTAATTGTAGCCAAATAGTTGTTATCTACTAGAACTTTGTTGAGGGAGAGTTTTCCTTGTCATTTTTTTCGATAAAACAACAAAGCCATGATTATCAAACAAAATAGCTAGTTTTGGACATCATTCTGTTTGGGGTAAGGTGCTAATTTTTTAAGCTTTTGTTGTTTGCAGAACTATGTAGTATGGTTCGATAACTGCCTTGATATAAATATTGAGGCTTTATGGAAAATCTCTTATTTTCTGAACAGGTAGACCTAAATGGTCTATGAGAGTCATTCAGGGAGGATATGGGATGGTTATGATAAGGGCAAAGTAGACGGCAAATCAATTTATAGTCTTGGTTTTATTTAAAAAATTCATGTCCAGACTACTTGCTTGACTAATACTTGCATAAGTAATATCTGCATAACTAATACCCACATAACTCTATCCAGCTACCAAACAACTATGGAAAGATCGAAGCAATGAAAGCAGAGTGGTTGCTACTAGTAATGTATTGTCATTGCAAACAAATACAAGCAGATGGTTATATTAGTTTGCAACAACACATGACTGCTTCCATATTATCATACACAATAGAGGACAAGCTTAAAGAAGTTGTAGTAGCTTAAGCTATTCAAGAATCCAATGGTCCATAAAGAACTAATAGGGTGGTGGGTTAAAGAATGTACATTTTTGGATAGATTTTTTGTTCTGAATGGTGATCAAACATCATCAGCATCACTTCCTGCAACATGAGTATCATGACTAGCCCAGTAATGGCTTCCATCAGGTCCAGTAATCTTAAACCTGTTAAGTATAAAAGAAAGTACCCCAGTGGGGACTTATGATATGTTCCTAACTCAATTTTAAAGAAAATTGAAGTAATCAACTGACCGCTCAAGCACTGATTTTCCTTCTTTGTACTTTTGGCTCTTCTCATGGGCGGTCTCCTGAAAAGAATTGTTATATTAGGAACAACTAAAACTTCTAGCAACTGCCAAACGACAATGTATAGCATTTTATCACTCCATACTCACATATTTCCATCCAACAATTGACCCACAACAGACGCAGAAAATGTCTGCCACAGTGTGCATACCAGTCATCATCATTCTATTTTCTATCTCGCCAGAAGTGACATTCACCCTGTCAAAAGAAAAAAAAGGCATATAGAATATACAAAACTATAAAGTGCATTACCATTTTGTATGTTTCTGCTAAATGACAAAATGAAATGAAGAGATTTGAGAAGAGCAGAACTCTTGAACAAGAAAGCAATCAAGTTGAGCATAATATATGTATTTCAGCCATGTAACTATTGTAATGCTGCTACCAAGTGGAAAATAACCCAAGTCAAGTAAGAATTTATTCAATATATTGATGTGTTAATATTTGTACTCCTGGAAAATACACTCAAAAATACACGATATAATAGTCTGGTAAAATCCCCACTAGATTTTATAGTGATTCCAATAGATTAAATTTTGGTGCTAATTTTATAGTCAATGACACAAATGTATGAATATATACATATAAAGTACCATGTCTTTAACAAACTAAACCTACAAGGTATAGCCTACCTTGTTCAACTTTTCATGTGCACTCAAATATTCTAGGTTGGTTATGAGTTATGACCTTTCCATAATAATAATGACTCAGAACTAATAACAAAATCAAAGATCCTAAGAGCAATGTCAATGACACAAATGTATGAAGATATAAATATAAAGTACCATGTCTTTAACAAACTAAACCTACAGGGTATAGCCTGCCTTGTACACAACTTTTCATGTGCACTCAAATATTCTAGGTTGGTTGTGACCTTCCATAATAATAATGACTCGGAGCTAATAACAAAATCAAAGATCCTGAGAGCTATGTGACCCACGTAGAGTAAAAGCCGAATAATTTGCACATACTCCAGTTGTGCTCAACTTTTGAAAAACAAATCTTTTTTCATATCAAATCATGAAAATTTTGGCTAACTACTACCAACATGAATTCTTCAATACTTCATTTTTTTCACTTTCTAGTTTAACAGTGTCCTCCACACCAGTAAAAGAAGGGGTGGAAGTTAAATAAGAGGATTTAAATGGTAGCCTTTTTCATCTTTCTGTACCAGAGGTATGGATTAGCTTGACCGTAGTAATATCATTGTTCATCTAACCAAGCTACAAATAACTCATGTCCCATCAATGCCAAAAAAAGCTTAACAACAATCAGAGGAAATAAATGGTAATTCATACTCTAACAAGAATAAAACCAATAGAAGTTGTAAGTTGCACTTGTGATTTTCATGCTGCAAGTTTAAAGATTAGACATGTGAAAATGTCACAAACATATCTGATGATTGAATGTGCAGAATCAAAGAAACTTACACTTTACTGAAAAGGTATGCCTTCCCATGTCTGCTGTGGAAAGACTGAAGGAAAGATCAGAAGGAAAACATAGAGTTAGATAACTTCATGACTCAGAATGACTACATACATTATTTAGGGGTTGAAACAAGAATGTAACATAAACTTCAATATAATTAATTGCGGAATTAACATTTCACTCCATTCAAAAGCATTTGAATTTTCTAAGAAAGAGTAGTTTCAAAGCTCCAACATTTGAAAATGTGCTCTGATTTTATGCTATAGAAGTCATATGGAATTCTTCATAGGACAGACCTACAAAGCCAACTTATATAACAAAGAAAGTCATGAATGCACATTACAATGAAATTGAGCAAAATAAAGTGACCAAACAAGCACCAAATTGATCAAAATATAGAAAATAGATCAATCCCAAGATCTGATCAATGGACTGGGCATAACAATAATAGTTTGAAATATTGAAGTCACTAGCACAGAGACATGGAACAAATGGAAAATGTCAATCAAGTATACTCCAAGTATCAGACTCAACAAACAACTCCTCTAATTCATAACTGGATTAAGCAGGACTATTGTACGGTATGTTATCAGCAATACTAACTACTATTTTTTTTTAAAAAATCACAAAGAATGCTCATACAATCCCTTTTAATCCAAAACCAGCAACTCCACAAAACCCAGTTCTTTGATGCTAAAAAATTCATCTCCTTTAGGGAAAAATTACTCAACTGAGACATTCTTCACTCACATAGCTGATTTAAAGTAGCCAATTTTTATATACATCTAAAATTACTTAAACAGACCAACAACAATCTCTAACAAGTTCTAGAAACGAAACCGAAACCACCGATCAAGCCAAAGATTGTATTTTTACAACGAAATAAATCTAAATCAAAATTAAAAAGATCTCAATTTCAAGAAATCACAATAACAGAGTGATCAAACAGAAAAGATGGAGGAAAACCTTGGAAACAATGTTTTCAGAAAGGGCAAGATGAGTTCCACAGTGCTTGCAGCTGTAGATCTTGCCTTCAAGAGTCAACACAAATAATCTCCCCATCAAAGATTTTTGAGATCACAAGAAAATTGAAGAACCAAAATGGAAAAGGACTTGTCCAACAAGGGGTAATAGTTTTTGTTTCGGCTGAAAGATAGTAAGTAACGTCAAGAAAAGGGAAAGGATTCAATGTGTGAGGGACCTTTGAATAATTTAATGCTACTTGCTTTTTTTCTTTTTAGTCCATTTAAAAAATGAAAAATATCCTTAAATTAAGTGAAATAATAAAAATGTTATTATTTTATGAACAAAATTACCGTGCAGTCAATATTTTGGTACAAATACCCTTATTGCGTTGATAATTTGGTCCAAAAATGGCCTATAATTACTAAATAGGAAGGCCGAGCAGGCTGTCATATTATAAGTAATTATGTACCTGGCAGTACAGTAGACCAAGGCAAAGATCATGCCACCAAAAGCCCAAGCAACGCCTTGAATTCCAACAGTTGAACATTTGGAATCGGATTTAGAAACGCCCAAGACGGTTAAAACAGTGATATAAAGGAAGAAGAAAGTAGCCACAAACTCAGCAATTCCAGCACGACCAGGACATCAATTCCCCTGGTTCAAACAGGGGAGCTGGTGGTGGCTCTTTGTAATCCTTGTCTTGACTCTGTGCTGCTATCCCAATTGCTTGCCTCTCCGAGTATTTGTTACCACCTAATCTCACATCCTCTTCTCTATTGTGATCAACAAAAAGAAAAGTAATCTCAATTCCTATTTTCTTTACAATTTGATGGGAGTTAGTGAGTGAGTGAATGAATGAAAGGGGGTGGGTTTATTATTATATTATATTTACATTTTTGAGTAGGCTAAAGGGGCCCCCGGTGAGGAGCATTAAAGGTGTTGAGTACTACAAAACAGTGTTATTTTTTTTAAATAAATAAATAAATAAATAATTGTATTGTGGAAGGGGTTTTAGGATTTGGCCGTATGTGTTAATGTAGGGTAACTTTAATTAGTACTTTTTTGCATAGTTAGATCCTAGTTGGCACAAAGATGTCCATATGAGATACATACAACGTTTATTTAATAATAACGGAAAAGGGTCATATTTGTCCTTGTACTCTTAGAAAGGGGTCATATTTACCCTTTGTTATATTTTTTTGATATATTTGTCCCTACCATCCTACTTTGGGCATATATTTGCCCTTGTACAGTTAACTTATCATGACACCATTTTTATAAGCCTACGTGGCTCCATGTGTATATACATTTATTATAATAAAAAAATTACTTTCTATTTAGTATTATATTCGACCCATTTAGTAAAATTCGACCCAACCATTAACCCGATTCTAATATCCACTCTCTCATATCACTTTACCCATTAAAATAGAGATAATACAGAGACAACGGTCTTCAGTTTTCTCCCGTCGCTCGTAATATCTCAGAAGAAGTCACAGAGAAAAGATCATTGAGAAGCAAAACTGTGTGTGGAAATAAGCATGTCAATTAGCGCGCGAAAAGAAAAAATACAGAGACAACTTAGATTGAAGGCTTCGATACAGAGAGAAGAGTCATTCATGTCTTGATTCTGCTAATTGGTCGGGTTTCTTGTCTGCCGCTTTAGTTTTACATCTTTAGTTACCGAGTACGCGAGAGTGAGAAGTTTGAATTTTGATGCAGTTAAGAATTGTGGTGGACAGTGAGAGTGAAGTGGATTTGCTGGTACAGACTCGCGGCACCTCCGTGATATTGTCGTCCTTGTCATCCGAGGTCTTGCACAGAGGTTTAGCAACACCTCAATCAATTCCCTTCTTGAGTTAGAGACCTAGTAACATATCATATTCTTTTTTGTGTACATTAGTTGGTTTTTTCTGTCTCTAACTCCAGTAGTTTGGTGTTGGTTTTTGTGATTTTGTTTTCTGTTTTTTGGTGAGGTATTTAGTTTCATCTGCTATGCATTTTGCTTCTTCCATTAGCTTCTTATTATGCTTATGCAAGTTAGCTTGGTATTGTTTATGTAAATATGACATATCTTTGTGCATGAAAATACAAAAGAAATACCGATTTGTGTATGATAGTTCACAAAAAAATTAGTGTAATTTATTCATATTAAATGTTCAACTTCAGCATTACTAGCAAGATGTGTCTTGTGTCCAATGTACAATACATGATAATGTGACTATGGGAAACTTTACTAGCTATTACAGGAAAGCTTATTGCACTCCGAGAATCGTAATGTCTAATTATAAGTCACATATCAATTTTGGAGTTGAAGGCTGCAGGTTCAATTCCCAGTTTATCACCATATGATCCTTTTGCAAAACTTGTAGCCTGATAAGAGTGCAGAGGCCGTCACGGCCATGAAAGCAATAAAAGACATGCAAACAGCAAGACAGTTAGAATTTAGAGTTCAAAATAGACTTCTAAATCTAAAGGATCACAAAAATAGACTTCTAAATCTAAAGGATCACAACTTATATGTTCCAATGTCAAAATACTACATTCATATAAATTATCTATGTAACACCCCGACTTTTCAAAATGTCTAAATTAACTCGTATATTCGTGGAAAGACAA
Organism: Solanum verrucosum; assembly: GCF_900185275.1. Taxonomy (NCBI): domain Eukaryota; kingdom Viridiplantae; phylum Streptophyta; class Magnoliopsida; order Solanales; family Solanaceae; genus Solanum; species Solanum verrucosum. The sequence continues at coordinate 2,312,122 of NW_026020441.1, forward strand.
GGAGGGTGAGTAATAAATTAAGAATGATGTGGTATGTCCTATTTTAAGTGTTCAAGTGTTGCATCTCAAGTTTTGAAGTTAGGTAAGTGGAAAAATAAAAGTTTGCGGAAGTTATCATAAGTTCATTCTTAAAGATTTCTCTGAAATTTGGGTCAAATGTCTTGGAGGTTTTCTCCCAATCTATAAAGAGTTATGGGGCCCACAAACTATCGAATCGAAGGTCTACGAGTCTAGTTTCCAACGCATCAAACCGTTCATTCATACGACTTCAGAATAGAGAGATATTCGCATTTTCGTGGGACTGCGCAAGCAGGCACGTGAGGTGGGGCCCTAGGTCGGTGGAAAGTTGTATATATCTTCTTCTTCGAGTTTTTTCTTCATTTTAAGCTAAATATACAGAGAAAACATAGAAACCCATTTTTAGGATCAAGTGAAATATAGATTTTCTCGACGTAAGTCCTTGACGAAAGTTGTTCTACGCGTTGGGCTCAACATCGTGGTATAATTTGTTTTATCGATTGCGTAGCATATCATATTTTAGTGTTGGGACAGCAGGGGTTTGAATATATTTGAAGGTTTTGAGGTGAATTACGAACCTAAGATCGAGGTAAGACCCTTCTTTCATCGACTCTAGCTTTTATAAGCAGCAAATAGCAATTTGCGACAGAAATACATATCTTTTATTGTATTGTCATGGTATCTTTTATTTTGTGTGTTGATTATGGTCCTACCTTGTTGTAGTATCGAGGGAGTTATGAGTTAAAGTCTTTAGGCCACGTGAATTTAGCGAAAAAGGTATGTTAAGGCTATTCTCTTCCTATGACATGTTTCCTTAAAGCTTAGGAGCAATGTAATTGAGTTGTTATCGTTATAATACTTATAGCTATTATTGTTGATTGTTGGCTGCTCGAGTGCGTATAATCCTCTCTTATCGAGATTCTTATTCAGTAGTAACATTCGTATGTTGGACACGACTTAGAGGCTATTTATATAGGTTGCCTATAACTAAATTGCTCACTTTTAGCTGTTGGATTGTTATTGTTGCCTTTGGGCTATTGTTGTTAGCTGCAGTAATGTGATCTATGCCTAGCAGGGTTATGTTCTGCCTACAGGGCTATATGGATGCCTAAAAGGGCTATGAGTTGCCTACGGGGCTATATTGATGCCTAGAAGGGCTATGAGTTGCCTACAGGGATATATATTGATGCCTAAGAAGGTTATGTGCTTCCTACAGGGCCATGTTGTTGCCTAAGAGGGCTATGAGTTGTCTATAAGATATGTTGATGCCTAAGAGGGCTATGTGACTGCTTGCAGGGCTAGGGGACTACCGATAGGGGTATATAGGCTGATTGGCATCTTTCGGGCTTATGTGGGCCTGAGTAGGTGGTCTTGTGTGTTATTTATACCTACCAAGCTTATGGGGGCTTGGTTAGGTTGTTGTTTTATTATTTTTGATAAATTTAGATTTAGAAGCAGGTCAGTACAATTATCTTATCCTTAATTTATTTATCAGATTATTCCAGTATATCAGGATACCTTATCATAGTCTATTGCCTTTCATACTCTGTACATTATTTTGTACTGACCCCCCATTGCCTTGGGGGCGCTGCATTCATGCATGCAGGTCCTGACAGATGACCGAGTAGACCTCCATATCAACAGGATTGACTTTTATCCGATTGGTCAGCCCCTTTCCTCTGGAGCTGCCAGAGTTAGGAGGTTTGTTACCTTTTTTTGTATATATTCTCATGAGTAAGCTGGGCCTTTGTCCCACCAATCTTTACTACTCTTAGAGGCTTGCAGACTAGTGTGTGGGGTTTATAGCTACGTTATGGCCATGCTGGCCTATGTTGTTGGTTTGCTGAAGCTTGTGAGCTGTTTGATGTATTGTATTGATATTTACCTGTTTTTAGTTTTGGTATAGATATCATGGTGGCCTCGACGGCCCAATCAAGACTTCTGTGGTAGTTGGATATTTCTTTATATGAACTCTTGGGAGTAGCTGGTTCTTTTGTAGATCTGTTGACAGGGGTCTTGCCGGCCGAGGGCTTAGTTTTAAGCCGAGATATACTTGTTTGTTTTCTTAATTGCATGTGACTGCCATGCGCTAGTAGCAAATGGTTCAGCAGGGTCGGCTCGGGCTTGAGTTTTGGCTTTAGGAGTCAGTTGCGCCCCTTGAGTTTGGGGCGTGACAATCTAGCCAATACAAGACAATTAGAATAGCTACTTCAGCATAATAGAGCTCTGCAGAAATACAAACATACACACAGAAAATGTAGTTGCAGATTAAACGCCATTTCAGCGCGTTAACATTTCACAATTTAACCACTATTTTCAGCAACAAGACAATTACATCTTAACTATATAAAGTGGCATAATGTGACATTCATGTTCAATGTTCACCACAAAAAAGAGTAAACTGAAAAGACATTAACTAAAAAGTATTGTCATAATCAGTAATTAAAACCCATGAAACATAACAAAAATATTTTTCAACCCAATAGATCACTTTTGTCCTTTTCTTGGCTTCAGTTTCTTAAGTTTTTGCCTATTTTGCATCTCCAATTAACCTTGAGTTATAGCAGTTTTTCCCTTCAATGTGAGGTTGTTTGGTGAGTAGGGATGATTTGAAGGAACACTCACTCCATTGTGATCACCAACAAAGTTAATAATCCTTGTTCCAGAAGGAATTGGTCCCTCTTGCCTGGCTCGAAATATTGCTTTTTCTGACACTACCATTGGCCTTATAGTAGGATCTGGATCATGATTTGGGAAGTTGATTGTCAAATCTAGATGAACGGTATGTATCAATGTAGTAGCATCTGGCTTGCTTGATCTTTGCTTTGAAGTTTCAGATAACTCAAAATCTGGCGTCTTACTTGGAATGCTTGGTCTTAGACTTGAAAACTGTGGTGCATGATGCATCAATGTTGGTGTGGACGTGAAGTTCACAACTTGGCTTGCTTGGGGTGCTGTTAGGTTTATCTCTTCAGGTTCATCAATTAATTTCCTGGTTCTTTTCATTGGCATTGTATTGACAAGCTATTGTAAGTAAAAAATACAAGTTAGAAATCGAACTTCAGGAAAAAAGTAAGTTGCTATTAGCATTGAAGATATTTTACCTTTTTACATTATTTACTGTTGTGGTTTGGCTCTCCGTAGTTGTTACATGTCATAACTCTTCCCTTTCTTGAACTTGCCCACTCGCCTTGCCTCTTAATTGCCTCGTCCTTTTTTCTGACCCGTTTAGTTTTGGGTCTGCCGACCATCTTCACTAGGTCAGGTGGTTCCATTGCTTGATGTGGATCCACCTTCCAAAAATTTTCACTTCTAACAAGTTGCAATTTGTGCCTATAGGTAAGCAGGAATGCCTCTTTGCTATACCACTAACTCATTTCACTCAAAGGGTCCAGCTTGTTGTACAACATTGCAGAAATTGCATGTGGGCATGGAATTCCATTTAGATCCCATTGTCTACATGTGCATCTCTTCAAAATCATATTTACAGTATGCCTATCACAACCTTCTGTGATCTCATATCCATAATCACCATTGAAATTAACCTTACATTTATTAGCAATTTTCATGTACTCATTGAACAATTGCATACTCTTTGGGCTAAACTCAGTAGCCCAAAATCTCACTTCATCCTCTTTTTTTCTCAATTGGTTCATGATGTTAGTTCTTATTTCTTCAAGCATTTTGATGATTGGTTTGCCTCTAGCTTCTAGAATCCATTTATTCACCGATTCTGTGAAATTGTTCACCACTTCATAGTTCTTGCACACGGTGTCAAAATAGGCTCTACACCACGCATTGGGAGGATATTTTCGTAAATCTTCAGCTGCTGTTTTATCTAAATAACCAATCATATTGAGTTTGTCTTTGAAATCTTCCTCATATGTGGTCCATGAACACCACCAAAATACCTTCTGCAGTTCCTCTGACCTCCATGTTTTGCACCAGTTTGCTTCAACATGTTTCGCACAAAATCTGTGATGTGATTTAGGAAACACATCTTTCATTGCTTGAAGTAATCCCTGTATGATAAAATTAACAAAAAGAATGAATTTCTAATTTTTTCATTTTAGTAATGTCCAGAACTAGAATGAAAGACCTGTCTAGTGCTTTCATTTTACTTCTGACCAGAATTTTAATTCAAGAACTGGACAATTCTTCAATTTTAAGTTTTGGACAGAAGTATAATGAAAGAACTGGACAACGATTGAAGCTTTAGAAATGAACTTAAAAAGTTAATGTAAAAAGAATTAGCAAAAAATAATTCAGATATGTTACCTTCTGCATGTCTGAAATGAAGGTTATTCCCTCACCCACCTCCTTGAGATCTAATGACCTTTTAAGATGGCCTAAAAACCAGTTCCATGTTCTTTTTGTTTCCTTGTCAACAACTGCCCAAGCAATAAGGTAACTATGGGACTGACAATCTTGACCAACAGCAGTTAACAATTGGCCCTTGGCTTTCCTTTTTAAAAAGGTTCCATCTATGCCAATAAAGGGTCTTAACCCATCCTTAAAACCCATTTTAAGTGCGTGAAAGCAAATGAACATCCTCAAGAATCTTCGTTTTCCATTGGCAAGTGCATCCTTCGATATATTTATAATCACATCACTTCCTAGATTACTAGACCTTAGCTCATTTGCATAAGCCTCAAGTCTATTATAATCATCTGTAAAGCTTCCTTCAAGTTTTTCCAAAATCAATCGCTTAGCTCGCTTGCACTTACCATGACTAACATTGACATCAAATCTTTCTTTTAAATCATCCCTCATATCCTTGATCCTGTACTTTGGGTCATTTTGCAATTTAGACTTGAAATAATACGCTATTGTAAGATGATCAACCCTTCCATTGTCAAATGCTTCGTTACAATCATGCGTATTTTTCAAGGTTTTTATTCTAACCCCCGGCATGTATTTATCTCCAGAAATATGTAATGAAAAACGACATCCTGCAACACACTCATACCTCAACCTTGATGGATCACTTTTCAACTACTTCAAGTTTCTTTTGTTTACAAGAGAATACAAGTTAATGCATAATCTAGCTTCGGGTATATCCTTGAAGCTCATACCTATGCATAACTCCTTGTAATCTAGCAACGTTTCATCAATGATCCTATTTTTTTGAAAGGCAATCTTATTCAAGTCATCAAATCATACTCTACCTCGACATGATTATCATCACTCTCATTATCACTCTCACCGTCAGTTCCAACTTCAGTTGTACCAACTTCAGTTGTTGCAACATATGACTCAGAATGTTGAGAAATATTATGAACTTCTAGTAATTCCTCGCCTTCATCTACAACATATATGTTAAGGACCTTAAATTCTTCAGACACTAAGTACATTAACTGCCTTATACCATTATCACCATCTATCTTGTAATAGTTACCAGAGGGAACAGTAACAATAAGTTGTTGAACACCTAAATATCCAAACTTACTGTTGTACTCGTTTACGATATCAATAAAGGAAAGGAGGTCAGGATCATAACCTGTCCAAGTATCGCTTAATTTCTTTGAATACATGACATTTGGTTTTTAAATCCATTCTCCACCATAATTGAAGATTATGTCCACCAAGGTCATCTTTAATATCCTGCAAAACAAAACAAAAAAAAGAGACATGTATATAGCGTATTATTGTTAATGTTGTGTATTAATCAAATGGTTTGGTATAGTGATCATCTATGTTGCTTGGACTCTTAAAAAATGTTATCAGATATGCGTCACAACCTTGGAAACTCTAAGTTTGACTTCAAATCATGTGAGCTTATGTGACCACAAAATAGTAACACATTCAAGGACCACAAACCATGAAAAAAGAAAAAGTCTCAGTAACATTATAATATTCACATTGTGTCATTCAATTAGGGGACAAAAATTACATTAAAAATAAATGGATAAATATCACGAAACACCAAATCCTAAACCAAAAAGAATAAACTAACACTTACCGAAATGCCCATAAATATAAAAAATTGACAACCCTAATTTCTATCATAGAGTAAAGAGATATAAAATAGACGAAATAACAAGCACTACAACTATCAAGTTTATAAATGCTAAAATTGACGAACCCTAATTGCAATAAAAGAAGATATATACAGATTTTGAGATCTTTTGTCTAGATTTTGAAAATATTCAAGAAACAAATACAATACAAAAGAGTAAAGAGATAACAGTTCCGAAGAGATAATTTAAGGATAAAACTCTTACCTATTGTTGGATCTTCTCTCTAAATCAAGACATGAATGACTTTTCTCTCTATGAAGCGTTGCAAGAATGATGAGTATAGAAATTAGGGCTAATGGGTATTGAAATCGGATTAATGGGTCTTCATTTTGGTCGGATTGGATTTTACTAAATGGGTCGGATAGAATAAATAGAAAGTAAAATTTTAATTATAATAAAAATATATACACAGGAGCCACGTAGGTACCATGTAGGCGCCACGTAGACTAATAAAAATGGTGACACAATACTTAACTGTACAAGGGCAAATATGTGCCTAAAGTTGGATGGTAAGGGCAAATATATCAAAAATGTATGACGAAGGATAAATATGACCCTTTTCTAAGAGTTCAGGGACAAATATGACCCTTTTCCGATTTGATAATAATGGGACCAGTCGGCCACCGCCCAATTTGGTTCTGTGGTGGAAATGGAAATACGGCCTAATGCCAATTTCGCCCAAACTTTACCAAGTTCAGCATCTTGTTTTCCATTATAAGTAGTAAAGTAAATTTGTCTTTCAAAACAAATCAACGGCCTTTTATCTCTATTCAAAGCTAGATGACCAATATTGTACTCCCTTAGTCTCAAATTTACCTATCTTTTTAATATTTTGAATTGTTAATTAATATGATTTATAGTACTTTTCTTTTTTAAAAAAAATAATTTTTAAATATATAAATTTCATTTCAAGAAATTTAAAATTTTCATTTTAAAAAATTTAAAAATTTTATATTCAAATTTACAATTAAACACAAACTAATTAACTTTTGAAATTCCAACGATGTCAATGGCACAGATAGAGTATTATCTATACTGTTGTTAATAACTCTATAGGAATAGTAGTGGGAACTGTAATACTAGTGTCGGTAGATTTTGTGAACAGTAAAGATCACGCTTTGTTTGCATTTAGCTTGGAGGGACACATGGCCAAAGCTTGTTTGTTTCATTTTTGCAAATACCCAAATTCACTGCATTTAGTCAAAGATACAGAAACCAGAACCTTGTGGAATCACTAGCATCATGGTTGTTGAGCCAATTTTGTCAACCATGTGCCTAGCATAAATTCCCTCTCTCCATAACTACTTGTTCACTTTTAAATTGACACAAGAATTAAGAGAACAATTAATGACATAATAAATTTATTATTTTATCTCTATTAATTATGAAGTGAATAATTTTTTTACATTTTTCAAAGTAATTAAACATTTAATTGAGGGTATAATAGGTAGAAAATTTTGTCCTTTCTTGATTTGTCAAAATGGACAAGTAATTAGGGACAATTATAAAAAAAAATGAACAAGTAATTAGAGACAAAGGGAGTATCTTTGTTAGAAACGATTTAGAGGTCTGAAGTTTGAATTATAAGTTGGAAGAAAATCATGTTGGTCCTGTAGTACACAATTCAAATTTAATCAGTGTTTCAATGCGGCTCCAAACACCATGTGAGAAATAAAGAAAGGAAAAAAATTATATAACTGCACATACATTAGTACCATATATATTATATTTACCTCTAGTTTAAAATAATTATTCATACTATCTTTTAATATTTATACCATATATTTTAAAAGATTTAATTAGATACACAAATCCTTAAATATGATATTGAATAATTATCGTAAATTTAAACTCCTTAATTAATGATCCATTAACGAGTTAAATTTTTTTTCTACTCTAATCTACCATTCCCTGCCCACATTTACCTACACTCTTTCTTCCTTCATCTTATCCCTCTCTCTTCCTTCAGCTTCTCAATATATATGTAACACCCCAGAAATTTTTTGAACTAAGACTCGAACCGTTCTTCATAGTGAGTAAGATTTTATCAAGGAGTTTAAAATTTCTTAAGTGTTAAGGTCACTAGATGTAGCACCTTGAGTTTCAAAAAGAATTAAATTGGAAATAGCAAAATCTGAAATTTTGCAAGTTATGCTTAAGTATGAGTTTTGGGTCGACTTCAAACAACCATAACTCCTAGCTCAGGATGAATTAGGTGTGCTACCAGATACCGTAGCGAAGATCTTTGAATTATCTTTCCAACGCCGTGGAGTTTGCTATGTTTCGAGGTCGGATGAGTGAGATATGGCCTTTTGAAGATAGGCTGTCCAGTTAAGGAAAGTTAGCCGAAAATAAAGAGGGGTATTTTGGTCTTTTCCTTACCCAACCAGATTTAATTCTTTCTAATCCTATTAGGTTCAGTTTTATAATCCTAAAATACGCCTAGGGTTTTAGTTGAGAATTCAAGAAGAGAAAAGAGGAGAAAAGAAAAAGGATGAAAGCGTACGTTCGTCGAGATTCTTGCATCTTGTTGCGGATTTTCGCCATGGGTTTGATCTCTAAGAGGTATGCAAGCTTCCATAGTGTTGGGTTCTTTCACCCACATGCCAATCATGATTTATTCAGCGTAATTTCGTTCTTGAAATTTAAGGATTTAAGTTCTTGATGAGTTCTTGACAAGTGTTCTTGAAATTTCATTAAGTTTTGATATAAAATTCTACTTGGGTCAACTTTAAATGACCATATCTCTTGGAATATTAAGAGTTACGTGAGCCATAACCTATCCAATTAAAGGTAATTGAATCTACTTTCCAACCCCACCAGTTTTACGTCAATCCAATATCTGAGTAAAAAGTTATGACTATTTTAGTAAACCTATACAGTGCTGTTACGAATTAGCCGACGGGAAAATATTGAAAATAATCGTTTTCTTGTCTTTTTTCCTCCAAGAAAACCATCAACGAATTTCTTGACTAATTAAAAAGCTCAAAACAGTCAGATTTACATCTTCACTCATGAAAATCAAAATTTTTGGCTATAGAGATTTTAATAAACTAACTCGAGAATTTCAAGAAAGGTCTTCTTGATTGTTTACCTTCAAGCTAGGGTTTCAAGGCTTCTAATCAAGTTTTTCTTCAAGATTCTTCAAGAATCTTGTTCTTCTATGTATGTAAGGCTATCATAGTGTTGGACTAGTTCGTCCTCACGCCCTACATCTACTTTCAGATCAGAAAAAGAGTAATCTAGGATACTTTCCCTAGATTTGAGTATTCTTGAGATAAGTTGATTTTGAGTTCTTGAATTCACGTTTCTTTTAAAAGTTATATTCCTAATTATCGAATAGCTATATTGTTATTGAGATCCTTCATATCATGAATCATAACTCTTGAATTCATAATTCAAATTCAAGAGAGAGTTAAGAGTATAGTTCAAGAAAAGCCTTTGAGTTCAATTGTGAATCCTTTGAGATCAACTATCGATTTGAACTAAGTTTTGAGGAAGTAAGTCAGAGAATGAGAAGAGTCAAATACATGAGTTTCATAATGTTATGTAGACCTACGAGTCAAGTCGTTCATGCCCATAAATTCTGCATGAACTCCAAAAGTTAAGTATCTTTGAGAGGAGTAGTATCTTCAAGTTCTAAGTCTTGAGTATTGAGTTCCTAATACCCTTTGAGATTATATTTCTAAGCATGGGACTATTACATGTTACCCATAAAGTCTTTCAGTTGAATTGTTCATGCCCATAATTCCGCATGAATCCTATAAGTCGAGCAGTCTTGAGAAGAGAAGTATCTTTGAGTCCTTGAGTTGAGTCGTTCATGGTCATAATTCCGCATGAACCCTCTGAGTTGAGCAGTCTTGAAATGAGTAGTATTATTGAAGTTCTTGAGTTCCAAATATTTGAGTTCTATCTATGGTTATTGAAAACCTTGCATTGAGTAGTTCATGTCCATAATTTGGTATGAACCAAATCTTAAGAAGTCTTTTACAAACGTTTTAACTTTGTTTTATGACTTAAGTTTTGAGTTCAGTAAAGAGTAAAGAGTAAAGTTTGAAGTCCTTTTCTTCAAAAGTATATGGGGACTAAGTATTCCCAAAGAGTTTATAAATGTTTTCACATTTAAATAAGAACGGAAACTGAGATTTTCAAAGGGCCTTCGGGCTAGTTTTCAGAAAAGAGTAATAGCTTTCTAAATGAAGCAAAGCAGGGAAACTGAGATTTCCAAGATAGCCTTTGAGCTAAGTTTTTGAGCAATTATCTCAAATCAGCAGAAAAAAGTATGTTTTTAAAACATAAGAGCTAGTATATTTTGGGAGTAGTATTGAGCACCGATATGGGGGAGAGTTCAGACAACTCATAGCCCCCATAAACCATGTAGCCATCATGGGTAGAAAAGGGTCATACTTTTTAGATGAACCCTTTTCACATAGACTAGTGGATCCATTAGTAGTTCAGGTCCTATACCTTTGGCCGGGTATAGGATGCGCTGGCAGCGTGAGGTAGATCGCTGTATCATCACTATAGCTCTTATGTGATGGTTGTCGGTTAGAGAAACTCCCACAGAAGTTATTGTATTTTTATATACATTAGTTTATTGTATTTTTATATACATTTCAGAGTTATGTTGTATCCTTGCATACACACAGATTTGACAGCATGTTTTTAAACAGTTTGTTTCTTTATATTGCACTTGTTTTAAATTGCTTTATACTGAAATGAGTTCAGTCATATTTAGTTGAGTATTCAAAGTTGAGTATCCAGAGTTGAGTATCCAGAGTCGAATATCATATCTTTGAGTCGAATATCATATCCTTGAGTTGACTATCTAATCTCGGAGTTGAGTATCTTATCCTTGAGTACTTCTGAGTTGAGTAAGTTTGAGTAGTTTTGAGTACCCTTGAGTATTCCTTAAGTTGAGTAAGTTTGAGAAGAGGTAAGTATGTTTCATTTCTATCAAGTTTCAAGCTTATGTTTATGTTTTAGAATTCCTCTTACATGCTCGTACATTCCACGTACTGAGCCATTTGGCCTGCATCTTTTCATGATGCAGACACATGTATTCAGGATCATCAACAGGAGCTTTGTTGATACATCCGAGAGTTCGAGTTAGCTATGGTGAGCCTCCTTGCTTTCGGAGGATTTCATTTACCTTTCAGTTATATCAGTTGTTAGGATGTTGTGGATCTTGTCCCGACTTCCATATTTATTAGTTAGAGGCTTCATAGATAGTCAGTATAGTTGAGAAGTCTGTATCATTTATTTTATTAAATGTTTTAAAGACTAAAGTTGCCTTTTTATGGCGAGTTGTATATATTTTATTATACAGAGCTTTCTTTGGACTTAAAGTTGGTATTTAAGTTTTATGAACTTTTATTTTAGTTTTTAAGCTTTGTATGCTTGAATCAGTTTTCCGCTTGTAGTCAGCCAGGATGAGGGTTCGCTTGGGGACCAGCAATGGTCTTCGAGTGCCGGCCACGCCCAGGGTGTAGGTTCAGCTCGTGACAATATATTTGCATGTTCAAATCAACATTATACAATAGGTTTGTTTCTATTGTTTTTATTATTCTCATGTATCTTAATTTTGTATCTAAGTTAAAATTCATAATATTTTGAAGTTCAATTTTAAAAAGTTTTACAAATTAAGTTATATATTTTTTTATTTTGTTATTTCACAAACACTTTAATGACTGACATTCCCAAAAGCGGATGATTTATTAAAAGTACTATACATTAACAATATTATATTAAATCAAACAACTTTTATTTATTTATTTTCACTCATGAATTTCTCACTGTAGGAACTGACTCTTCATACGCCAACATTCAAGCCGAAAATAGATCTAAGTATAGGAATGGCTCAATTAAGATGGAAGAATTACGCCAAGCTTTAATTAATAGAACAAATACATCATTAAATACACATCAAGTGCAACAATATTGAATACACATCAGACGTACATGTATCTAGCTAAGAGTTCATGTATCTGAGTTAAGATTATACGTATTTATGAGAAAAAATTTCAGATGTCAAAAACAAAAAGGAAGAATTTTGAAATTTTTTACTTTTTTTTTTTGGATTAATATTAAAAAATATACTCTACCATCGTAATTTGTTCTTTGTTCCTAAATTTGTGCATTATAGTTACATTTCATAGTTAGAGACACATATTTATATGTATATGCTTACTATGTATCCGAGATGCATGTTTTTGAATATAATATATGAAATTGATACTTGATACATTAAATTAATACTAGATACATGAAATTAAAATTAGATCATATATAATTATAAATAGAATATATGAAATTAATATTAGATCATATAAATAGATACGTGAAATTAATACTAGACACATATAACAAATACACAAATTTAATACTCCCTAGATACTAATATCATACATATGAATGTACTTGTATGATACTCATGTATCTATGTGTTTAGTTTGTTGGATACAACAAAAATTGATAATAGATACATCAAATTAATGAATTTATTATTTGAGAGTAATAAAATGAAATTAATAAAATTACATGACCAAGGTATACATGTTTTTATATTTTATTAATAATATTAATGAATTTATTAGTTCGAAGAATAATAAAATGAAATTAATTAAACATAGATACACCCATTGATTTCCGCCTTATATCAAGGGATTTGATTAATTTAAATTTTCAGAATTAATTGTCCATGTATTCTAAAATCCTCTATTACTCCTCTAATTAAGGAAATTAGTTATAATCAATTAATTTAAGCAAATAAAATATGTATCTTGATTTTAAAATTCGACAGATACATTGATCTCACAGATCCAACCTCATGTATCATAAACATGAAATATAGTAGATGGAGTAATATTTGAAACTATTGAAAATCTTAGTAATTAGGACCTAAATTAGTGAGATTTATGTAGTTGCCCATAAAAAAATTAATTAATTTAGCAAATTAAATAAATATACGAGTTGTCTTTGAAAGTTGCAAATAGTTTCGTAAGCACAGTAAAAGTATGTCCTATACAACTTGTTATATAAGATCCCCTTTGGCCTTTGGTTTAGTTCTAAATGTTGAGAAAGCGAAACCATTAAGAAAAGCAGCTAGTACTGCACTTTTTTAGACCACAGAATATTGGTCGATAATTTTTAGTTTAGGTCCACAGTCTATTTTTCAAATTTTGATATTAGAGTCGGGCTACTTTTAGATGTGCTTTATATGATTCTGACCCCTACCTTATACTGTTATACATTATTTAAGATCCAAATATTAAATTCTAGGCGTGTATCCTACATAAGTGTGATAATCAGAAATCGATCTCTTTATATAATTTTGGACAATCTTATATAAGTTTAACTTTTGAAATTGGATGAGCTACGAAATCCATTTTAGAGAAAATTTTAATGAAAATTACAATATTACAAGATTACAATTGAAAATAAAAGGAAGAAATAAAATATGTGAAAATTTTATAAATGACATTTATTAGACTAATTGTTTCAAGTTATAGCAGTAGAATAAAACTTTCAAGTTGTAACACTATAAAAAATTTCAGGTTGTCACATTTTATTAAAAAAAAAAGATTTTTTAAGTAATTGTAAAAATCTGTTTTGAAAAAAAATAAAAAGATAAAAAAGGAAAATAAATAGATTTTGAAGAAAAAAAAACAAAAAAAAAAACGGAAATAGGTGTATTAAAATTAATTTTGAATTCATTGATGATAATTGTTATTGTTAATTAGCATAAATTTAGGAGATTCAAACTAATTAGGAATATTTATTTTCCTTAATTTTCTCTAATCTGTTAAAATTAATTAAAAAATCGGATTTTATCCATTTTATTCAAAGTTTCTCTCTCTTTATTTTTTTTTCCAGCATTCTTGTCACTGATCCAATTTTTTGTTTGTTTGAAAAATCTTCATTTTGTTGCGATGGACGACTTCTTATCTATATTAATTAAACATGGTGGTAGATGGAATCCTTCAGGTTAGTATTCTTTATGATTTATTGTTTGTATTTGTATATTACTGAAACGTAAAAAAAAAAAGCAATGAAACTGTAAATCACATTTTGTGATTTTGTTTATGTATACTAGATTTAAGTTGTGATGTTTTTTGTATAAACAATATTTTATTCATAATACGTAATAATATTTGTGAAACTGTAGTTAATGACATTCTCTGATTTTGTTGGTACGTTTCTTTTTTTTTTTTTGGTTATTTTGTATACTGTCTATACCATGATTTTGTGCGAAATTGGCTTAATATATGAATGATTTGAGTATAAGTGTATAAATATTAATAGTATTATCGTTGTAAAGTTAAGAAATTTGTGAAAAAAAGTATGAAATTTGTTGTAACATTGTTATGAAACTGGTATTTCTTTAGTTAATTTGATAATAATAATGAGATGGATTCGATATGCAGATTAAAATTATAATATGGATTACTATTTTTTTTTCTCTAAAAATAGAAATAAAATGTATATGTTGGAATGACATTGGTATGAAAATGTATTTACTATTGTGTATAAGATGTGAGTAAGAAATATGATGATATGTATGAAAAGTGTGTTAAGTTGTATGAAATGTGAAATGTTATTTTTTTTTATATATAATGTGTTTTATGGTTTGATTTCTGGTAGACTGTTTGGAATGATATTGGTATGAATAAGTAGTGACGATTGTGTATAAATTTGTGTGAGAAGAATGATATTGGTATGAAAAATTATTCAGTATTGTGTAAAAAATATGAGTAAGAAGAATGATGATTTGTATTAAATGTGTATTAAGTTGGTATGAATGTGAAATATTATTTTTTTATGAAATATGTTTTATGGTATGAATTCTAGTATACTGTTTGGAATGATATTGGTATGAATAAGTAATGGCGAGTGTGTATAATTTTGTGTGAGTAGAATGAAGTTGTGTATAATTTTGTGCGATGAAATTTGTATTATCTTGGTATGAAAAGTTAATATAAATACAACATATTTATTATTGCTTTATATTAGTAAGACTAACTGTTAATTTTTTTAATGAAACAGGGAAATATGTTAATTTTCAGATGGAGGAGATTATCTATGAATCTTTCAGTTTGTATATGGTCTAGTAAGTGCGATAACATCACAGCTTAGAATAGATGTTAATATTAATGATATAGAGATAAAATATATAGTTAGTGATCAATGTCCACCTATTAGTATTCATAATGATGTGGGTGTGCGGATTTTTTTAGATCAAAAGAAAGCTAATATAGATTTCTTTACGAAATATCCATTGTGCATAACTCTGAAAAATATAGCAATGAATAATCAGGATTCTGTATTTGTTGTGGATTGGAGACATTCTAATGTTAGTAGACCACTAACAAATCTTGATTTATACTCAAATAACTCCACCTGCTTGGTAGGAATGAATTCGGGTGGAGTTGTTGATGAAAATAATGATGAAGGAAATAAAGTAATTCAGATTTCTTGTATCTCGTTCTAGTTATTCTTGGTAATAATTTATTTGCTTGTTTGTATGTGTATTTTTTTTTGTATGAATTTGGTATATAAATTTTTGATTGATCTTTTTTTGTTTTCAGAAACAGTTAGTACCTGAGGTGTCCTTCTGAGAATTGTTCCTGGTTGATGAATTCATCAAGTTTGAATTAATCGGGGTTATTTAAAATAAAAAAATATTGTGCGGATCACACTTATTTTGTTAGGGATAGAGTATATGCAAGATGTCGGGAAATCACTGACGTTGTAGCTGTTTTGATAATGGATAAATTTATTGATCTAGCAACTGTATACACTCCGAAAGATATAGCCAAAGACATGTTGAAATTACATGATGTTTCGCTGACATACTTGCAGGCCTGGCGAGCTAAAGAAAAGGCAATAAAATTGGTGCGTGGAGATCCGGCTGAGTCATATGCTAAACTACCAGGTTTTTATTCGAACTAACTTTTGTATTCTACTTTATGTCTAATTTATATCAAACTGAAAATTAAGAGTGAAACTAAATTGGTATGAACTTTAGCAAAGCAACTGATTGGTATCCATTATCCAATTGGATTCCATTGTGTATCCAATTGATATTCATGCTGTGTCTAATTTGAATCTAATTGATATCCAGTTAATATATTTTTGTGTCGTGATATTCAGATATCAAATTGTAAAAATAATTGTAACAATGAAAAAACTTTCAGGTTATCTATACATATTGGAGCAAACCTATCCTGGTTCTGTTTTGAGCTTGAAATGAAATGAAGGTGAGAGCTTCTTATATGCATTTGCTACATTGGAAGCATGTATTAGAGGATGGGATTATTGTAGGTAAGTTGTAGTGGTTGATGGGGCAACCTTAAGAGGCGTATATTGTGGTACAATGTTGACTGCAAGCACTATGGATCCAGGATGTATTATTTGAATCATTTATATTTATATGCAAGAATAATTATGATATAAGGTGTGTTTCTAAACTGTATGATTTTTTTAAAAATAATGCATCAGGTCAAATACTTTCACTTGCTTATGCCATAGTGAATTCTGAAAATGATGCATCGTGCTTGGTTCTTTGAAGAGTTTAGGGAAGCATATGGAGAAAGGGAAAACATGTGTTTTATGTCAGATAGAAACGAGAGCATATGGAAAGGAACTGCAAGAGTATATCCTGGATTGGAACATTTTGCTTGCATATGACATTTATGCTGTAATATTTTGAAGAATTTCCATAGGAATACTGAAGATTTGAAGAAGCTTTTTTTTTTATCATGGCAAAGGCTTATACAATACAACAATTTGAGGAGATTATGAAAAGAATAGACCAGATAGACCCAAGAATAAAAGGTTATTTATTCGATATCGGGTATAGCAAGTGGTCAAGGGCTTATTCAAAATGTAACATGGACCATGACTTTAAACATAGCCGAATCTTTAAATTATGTTAACAGGATAGCAAGGAGGTTGCCAGTGATTTCACTTCTTGAATTTATGAGGATAACAGTTCAAACATGGATTCACAAGCACAACGAGGAGGCTGCAAAAAACTAGATCAGAGCTGACAAATAAATATGATTTGAAGCTCCAGAAAAGTATTGTTTTGTCTATCAGTATGAGGGTATGATTGTTTCTTTATTCATTAATATCCAAAGGTATTCATGTATGCAATTGGTATGATTACTGGATGAATTTGGTATAAACTACCACCTTACATGAGCAGTACATTACACAAGTAGCTCGAATGAATTTGATATCCATTCTGTATATAGTTGAAACCTTTTTTGTGGCTTTTTTTTTGTAACAACATTTTAATGACCAATATTTTTGTGTGTTAGGTAATACCATCCACAGTTCATTTGCATGTTGTTGTTGATGGACCAAAGCGGTGCATAGTATGCATAAACACCAAGAAATGTAGTTGCGAAAGATTTCAAAATGATGAGATACCATGCGGACATGGAATGGCAGTTCTTAGGTACAGAAGACTGCATGAAACAGATTACTGCTCTCCTTTTTATAACTTAAAGAATTTTCAAGATGCATATGCGATCCCTGTTGAACCTCT
This sequence comes from Solanum verrucosum, assembly GCF_900185275.1. Taxonomy (NCBI): domain Eukaryota; kingdom Viridiplantae; phylum Streptophyta; class Magnoliopsida; order Solanales; family Solanaceae; genus Solanum; species Solanum verrucosum. The sequence continues at coordinate 2,329,714 of NW_026020441.1, forward strand.
CCCATGCGAGAGTACATGGGATATACCAAGTTTTGTTTCAGAGCCTAAATTGATGCCTCCTGGTTCAAAGAGAACGGTAGGAAAATCGCAACTTGAACGCTGGAAGGAGTTTTACTGATGTGAAATTCAAAAGGTCTAAAGTTACTTGCAGTAGATGTCGTCAAGTGGGCCACAACACGAAGACATGTTCAAATTACCCTGCGCCATAAAAATGATAGTTTATTTGTTTAGACTATACAAATTTTTTATTTTATTTTGTCTTTTAGACTCCTGTTTTGTTTTGATTGTTACAATGTATTCATTTGTTTTTTCCAATAATATTTATTGACAATGCATTCCAGCTAAGCGTTTAATATACTGTTCATGTTTTATACAAGATTCATTAATCATATCAATCGCATACTGCTGGAAATAAAATTCTTGCCAGATTAATATATAAGTTAATGATAATATTTAGTGTAATTGTGGTATGCATTTGGTATCCATTTGGTATGCAACCTAATAGCTACTGATATTATTTAGTGTAAGTAGCATGAGTATTAATTTGATTTTCAACTGGTGTCCTACTCTAAATCAAAATAAAATCAGATGTAATTGATGTTGGTGCAAAATTTAATTATCTCTATTTTAAATTATCAGATTCGTTTCTTCCAGTATTTATATAGATTGTATATCAACTTCATACATTTTTAAATTACTTAATCCACGCTTGTTAAGACAATATAATTTACAATTAGTATTAATTTGGTATTCATAAGGTGTCCAAGTTGAAAAAATGTAAAAATAAGATGTAATTGAGGTTGTTACAAAATACAATGATCATTATTTTACATTGGCATAATTGTTTCTACAAGGTATTTATACAAGTTGGATACCAACTTCATTCATTTTTTATTTTTTTATTTTTTGTGTTAGAATATGAAGTAAAAAAGTGTACAATTTGTATACCAATTATAAGACAAAGTTAGTTCATGAACTCAAAATTAGTATTTGTTTTGTTTCTAGTTAATAAGACACTGTAAGATCATAAACTCTAAATGTTGAATCCAATTTGTATGTATTTTGTATATAACTGTATCCGGAAAATTATTATACTTAAAGTGTAATTTATCTTTAGAATGGTGTATCCATTTGGACTGCAGTATATAACTAGTATCCTGAAATTAGAATGGTCAATTTGTAATTCATATGTAGTTGATATCTTTTTGGAATAAAACAGTGGATATTATATATATCAAATACTTAAAGTTGTAACAAACACAAAAATATCGTCCAAAAGTTAATTTTTTTTGTAATTCTGAAAAGTCTAAGGTGTAATCAACTATCTCAAATTTGATCTTCGTGGTCTTGGTGTAGGATAATTGCTGGTATCCGGAGCACGTTCTTTTGCTATGCGGTGTCCACCAGATTTGCTAGCAATAATATCAGTTACTTCACTCTCACTAATCGCGCCATCATCATTCTTTGTTCTTCCATAATGCATATGATTGTGACATACCTTTGATGATGGTACTTTGCATCGATATCAACAGAAGCATATCAAAAACTTCATTAGTGATGTATTCAGGAAATAAACATGTGTACAAACCACAATCACTGAAAAAAATTTGAAATAACAATCTTTTTAAGAAATAAACTGAGTTAACTTTTCTGATGAAATCAATAAAGTATAGAAATAAATACTTGAAACTTTCTTCTTGTTGAGGCACGCGCGTCATATGCTTGACTTCAAGTGGGTCGGATTGAGACTTTTCAATATAATTGGGGAGTTTATTGGCATATAAATCAAGTCTTTTACTATAAAATTTCGTGCTCGTTAAAAATAGTGGTATCATTGTGGCAAGTTTACCAACAACTATATTGACATTCTTGTCGTGAAGAGCTCCTCCCATCATCGAATCGTATACATGTAGACATCTAAGCTTGATTCGAAAGACAACCAAAAACCAATGAAATGATTTACTAACATTGACAGGAATAATGACATCGTCAACTCTGACCTAAGGAATGTTGGCAAGCAGTTTGAAACCTCTAATGCACTGTCGAATATCATGGTCAGGAGAAATTAATCTCATGTTGTAATTGGAATCTCTCCAATGTTTCTCAATGTTATCAACCCATGTCATAAATCAACAGTCAACCGTACTGTATGATATAGGTAGTGGAGAATACTTTATCTTCTTCCGTAGATAATACATAGTGATATTAACATGTTGTTACTAAATAACAAGCCATTAAAAAAGGTTTCAATTATATATAAAATAGATATCAAATTCAATCTTGCTACTTGTTTAATGTATTGTTCATGTCAGTTGATTTTTTATATCAAATTCATTCATTAATCATACCAAATGCATACATGAATACTGTTGGATATCAATTTCATGCAAGTTTAATATATAATGTACTGTTCATATTAGTGAACATTTTATACCATCCTCATTCAAAAATCATTCAAAATGCATATATGATGGCTATTGTATAAGAAAATTATACAGAATGGATATCAATTTCAAAATAGATTTTAAACAAAAACTCCAAAAATAATTACAAAAATTTGGAGTATGAGTTACAAATTAACTATTAAAAAGGTTGATAGATATGACTTACCCCGTCTTCCTAAGGCCTGCCAGTTTTAACCATTATGTTGAAGAAATTCATTTCTGAAACTTTGACATCACTAAAGTCCATTTGAGGTTCAAATTTATCTTTGACCTTTGAATAAGCAGATTTCATGTGTACATTAAAAAATATAAAAATTAGCATTTAAACGCATTATTTGGATAGTATTTAAAAAAATAGGCTTTATTTACCTATATACCTACCACGCCTAGATGAAACATCTATGAAAACCCATTTGTTAAACTCATTGATCAACTTAGTTGCAACCTCAAACCCATTGTGACTTTCAAACGGATGTTTGATACGAGAGAAAATAGGACCTCTTCTTGCACTGCTTTCGCCTTCCGACAATCGAATGTACGGAGATGTTTCATACTTGTCGGGGTTCTTATTTCTTGATTGTAAATCTGGAGTAATAGTCACATTGAGAATTGGATCAAGTTCAACAATCTATGTCATGGTCAAATTAGGATAATCATCCAGTGTTGGTGGTTTTGAAGTTGATAATCCAGGTATATCAGTATTTAAAACACCACCAACTGTTTGGTCAATTGAATTTTGCGCTTTAGCTATATATTCAAAAAAGAAAAATTAATGTTAAAAAAACTTTGAAAGTGAATATACATATTATATTAGGATTGGTTCTCTTACCATCGGTGTTTGAAATATCTACGTATTCCCTCATTGAAATTGATGGCTGATCCATTTGAGCTTTTTCAGTTTCTTCAACATGTTGATGGGCATCATCCTAATGAATACAATAAAAAAAAATTTATTCAGAAAACATGCATAAAAACTATCTCTTATAAATTTAATACAAGATTAATACAAAGTTTAAACCAACAACAATAACATGTCATGAATATTGCCTTTCACAAATTTAATACTATATTAATACCAACTATAAACCAACATAAAATAATGTAAAATACCAGTTCATACATTATTCATACAAAGCTAATACAAATTTTATAATACCAATGTCAAACATCAACAAAAAGATGCATAAGAACTACTTTATTCAATATTCATACCCACATAATACAAATATCCAAATAACATAAAACTGGAAAACAATGCATAAAATTTCCTCATAATAAATTCATATCAATATAATACCAAATTCAATTCAAAATCATACATTTCATAATTACTGGCTCATTCACAATTCATACCATGATAATATCAATTTCAAACCAAAAATATAGATACAACAATTGATCAGTTCTTAACTTTCTCAAACCCTTCAATACCATTTAATACCTCTTGGTGTGATGTTTGTGTTGGTTGACCTCTTGAAGACCTAATCTCATCGATTATCAACTTTGTCGAATTATCGACATATGCTTTCAATTCGGTCATGTGCTTGTCAACCTTGTCAACAGATATAAACATATATGTTAAACATTAAAAGATTACAGAATAAGATGTAATATTAAGTAATTGAAAAGGGATTGAGAAAATAACATTATCCTTCAGTTCTTTCAACTCTTGCCGAACTTGTTATTAAACATTAAAGAGTGAATAAATTCCTTGTAATATGTAAAAAATATATTAAATGATAATTTTTTGTTGTGTACTAACCTCTGCAATTTTTATTTTTGAACTCAACATACTTTTCATCGAAGTCAACATCATTCCTTTCTGATGTTGCTTGATTTTATGTCTCGTGGTGACTAGAATATTCATGTAAATTGTTCTGTTCAATGGTATTCATCTCTTCATCATTAAGCACCATGTTTTTAAATTTATGCTGTAGTAACAAAATAAGATGGGAGAATAAAAAATTATAAACAAAAGGTAATAAATGATAATTATTAAAGGACAATAAATAAAATATGACCTGGTTGCCATATGTTCTGAAAATTGTATTCTTTAAGACATCGAAAGAAATACTTTCATTCGATGTCTTCCACTTGAGAATACGAGGTGTGCCATTTGCAACACGAATAGCAACTGTGTTGTCAAATGGATGACAACACTCATAAAATCAAATTTGCAAGGCTAAGTGGAATTGGGTAAATTTGAATGATGTAGGATTATTTCCCAACCTACGACTGCAATCTTTAATAGTCAAACTGAAACATTCATTACCCCATGGGAAGTTGACATACTGACCGGACTCAACCAAATCAAAGTACAATTTTGGTATGGTTATTTTGGAGGCCTCAAAATCAGTCAGAAATGTACTAATGAAGTACAGAACACCAATTTTAAAATGGTCTTCGGGCTCAAAGAAGTTAGCTTCTTTAAACTTATTCAAGAAGTCTAACTTAGGGTCTTTGGTCATTTCACCAAAATACTTTTGGATAAGTCTATTTGGAATAAAAGGATCTGAAACAAAGTTGGTAAGGAGCCCACATTTGAGACCAGTTACTGCTGCGAATTCCTTAATTCCAAAATGTAGTATTGTATCATTTATTTTAACAATGAACATGTCGTCTCTAACGTTTTCAGTTTCAAGAAATAACAAATGGCGCAATAACTGACATTGAATCTTTATGTGGGGTAGCTCATAAAATACACCAAATGGTGTTTGTTTTAAAAATTGCTGAAACATCTCTTCCCCGAGGAAAGTCAACAGATCACCAAAATCATTCATGTTTGTGTATGAAGACCAGTGTGTATGTCTTCCTTGCCTATAAAATAAAATTGTCAATACCAACATTATTCATGTTTCATTTCAACACCAACTTCCGTTTATAAGTAGTTATCAATTAATTATATCACAGAATTTATACAAAAATTAAATCAATTTCATATCAACATTCATAAACCATATATAAAATTTAGTTCATACCAATATTATTGATGTTTCATTCTACATTCATATACATAAATTTTAGTAATACAACATACCATATATTGAAAAAAAATTCACACCAATATTATTCAAAAATCATACCAGATTCATGTGCACTGTGGCATTTAACAAACGACACTAAAATCAACTAATTGGGCAACTGATATCAAACCAATTTCATATCAATGTCAAAACACATTTCATACCAGTTGCATACCAATATTAAATCACATTTCATACAATATTCATATATCATATATTAATGTCAGATTCATACAAATATTATTCACAGTTCATGCAAGTTTCACACCAATATAAGTTTCGTACCAACAATAATCATAATATAATATTTTTAAAAAAAAACTAAATTGAATAATTCGAAAATAAATTAAATATAATACATATCCTAACTACTTTTTTGCCTTTTTTGAAATTGGGATTTCTGAGTCCTCCTTCCTTGTTGTTCTTCTTCTTGATGGTTTTGAAGACTGACCAATTTCGACATTTGTTGCTTTTATTTTCTTTTTTATCTCACTTACGAAATTCGAATCCTAATCAGAATGGGTCACTTCTACAATTTTCTCCTTCCTCTTTTTTTTCCTTTTGATTTGCAGGACTTACTGTTTTCTTTGCTTGACTAATCTTCAACTGAGAAGAACCACCCTTTGCCGAAATTTCATTATTTTTTGACGGTGGGGTTTGAGTCAATATGTTGAATGTTGGAGCATGTACTTCATCCATAGAAGTTGCTTCAACTAGTCGAGGAGTCTTTCGAGGAGTTAGAACAGATTTCTTCGTCGTGAAGAATATGAGAAACGACCCTGAGTATGTTTTGAGAGAGATGAGGGAGATGAACTTTTGATTTCTGAAGGTGGGGGTAGTGGGGTGGTGGCATGTTGATTGGATAGGCGTGGGGGGGGGGGATTAACGTGATTGGGAGTTTTTGCATGCAACTGAAAACTTGGAATGGTCATTGATAATTACTAATTTTAAAAAAGGAACTGCAATCTAAATAATAAAATTATTAATAATATAAAATTATAAAAAGATTAATCATTTAATAACGTAAAATTTAATTGATTTTTAAATAAAGTTAAATTGAATTGATATGTTATAACCCGTAATAAAACTGTTATAAGTAAGAATTTTTTAAGAGTAGGTTTAAAACCCATAATATTGTCTCTTAAATGTGTATATGGTGTGATTTTTCCATAAAATATCTTCAAGCTGAGATGCGGACATTTCTTCTCTTTAAGGAGAAGCCCACTGTAGCAAATATTTTCACCGGTCCAGCAGTAGTCCTCATGACTTGTCCCCTCCAGGAGACTACAACCTAATCACAAAGTATAACTCAACAAACTCTAGACAAAAGTTGAGTCCAAAACTCCACAAAAAGAACACATCCCTTCAACTAGTAAGAACTTTCTTTTTTGACTAACTTTTAGATTAAATTTTAGGTTTAGCAAACATAAAAAATCATATTTGTATGCTATATGTATAGTTTGTATAATTGCGCTCCATAGCAAACTTTATGTTTTCTATGGCAATTAATATGTATATTTCGGTATACATATACAAAAAGAATCAGTTGTATAATCTGTTTCGGTATACATATACAAAAGAATCAATTGTATAATCTGTGTTTGTATAAAGCGAGAAAGAGAGAAATACAAAAGAAAACTGAACAGAGAAAGATTTGTATATGTATAATTATAAGTGTATAGGACGAAAATATATGTATTTGTATTTGTATATACAATTTTCTCTCGCTTTCTACAAACACAAACACAATTTATACATTTGTGTTTCTATAAAGTGAGAGAGGCGAGCGAGATTCTCTGGGGAGAGAGGCGAACAAAAATATATGTATATATACAGTTTTCTCTCACTTTATACAAACACAAACGCATTTTATACATTTGTGTTTGTATAAAAGTGAGAGAAGCGAGGGAGAGACTGCCAACGAGAGAACGAGAGTGGCGAGCGAGAATTTCAGGGAGAGAGGCGGATGGCAACAATTTGCTATGGGTTACAATTAAATCAAACTGTGGTTATAACATTTAATTTGAATTAATAGTTTGCTATTTTATATAATATTCCCTAACTTTTATGCACTTGATATTTCCTTGTGTGTACTCCAAACCAAATGAAGACCACCACTATTTATAGTTGAGAAAATCTTCCTAGCAATGAATAGAAAGATAATGAGGTAGTTAATAGTGAAGATAAACAACCTGGAGGTTACAAGATATAATGAAGCAATAAAAAGTGAAATAATATATGAAAGGTTACAATTTTTTTAATGGGCAATGAAACATCTCTTGGCTAAATGGTCAAAACCATTTGTTGGCTTGTGACATGTTGCAACAAGAATTGGTAACATATACAGTGACTCCAAAAATGGAGTAATGCAACATTAACCTTTCCTTCAACGGTAGCAAATGAAAAGCCACTAACGGTTGGCAGCAACAACAACACTAAGTTTTAGCAAATTAATATACAAAATATTAATATTAAGATGCTAACAAATCAATAATTCCCCACTCATTTTAATATTAGATAGGAGAGTCTATTAGCTTAAGGAAGACTACTATGCATAATAAAAGTGTGCTCTGCATTGGACCTCCACTTAGTAGAACACTAACTTTTACTCCAGAGTCGAAGTGGTCTCAGACTTAAACTATGACTGTTTAAGGGATATAAAATATCACTATCTACACATAATAATCAAGGTGTTGACATGAGCTTTAAAAACCAGCACGCTACAACCCTGTGCTATCCCGATTTCATGAGTGCTTTTGAAATAAGTTCAATTCTCACTGAAAGTGACATATTTCCACACTCACATAGGTGAAATATGTCGAGAGTTTTCCTGCTTGCTTAACACTCCACCCATACGGGCTACAGATTTTTATTAAGAGTTTTTCAAACTGAACCTTCCCAAATTACTATAGGAAAAAATGCACTCACATCATAGGGTGAGAAAAAAAAATATAGTGCATTTTCACCACAAGTCATCATACAATTCGTTTTTCCCATTGAACATGGTTATAGGATCTCTAGTCCCTAAGTTGGATTTCCTCATATATGACTAAGGATTTATAGGCTTCAATCCAATATCTCTCGATGTGCTCCAGACCTTTTTCTCTTGTTAAAGCTTTAGTTAGAAGATCTGCAAGATTATCACAAGATTTGACATAATCAATAATATTAATAGTACCACTTGTTAAATACGATTACATTACTCTGTTTCCTCATAATAGGTATGGATTTACTATTGTAATAATGGTTTTGGACTCTACCAATTGCAGCAGTGCTATCACAATGAATTAAAATACGATAATTGATTTTTCAAAATAAGGTATTCGAAATAACGAATCTCTCAATCAATTCACTTCCTCACGAGCTGAAGCTAATGCAATTAGTTCAACCTCCATAGTAGAGTTAGCAATTAGTGTTTGCCTTTTGATTTCCAACAAATAGCGCCGCCACCTAAAGTAAAAATGTAACCAATGGTAAAACATGAATCACCTAATAAAGTGTTCCAATCTGCATCAGAAAAGCCTTCAAGTACAACAAGATATTTTTTATAGAACAAATCACAATTTTTTTGTTCCAATTAAATATCTCATACCTTTTGTTATAACATGTCAATGTTCATTACCTGGCTGACTTGTAAACCTACTAAGTACTCTTACTGCACATGCAATATCAGTCCTAGTATAGTGCAAATAGTCACATATCTCAAACTTCCAATTAAGTTAGCATATTCCTTTTGATTTATTATATTATTTTCACTTTCAACAAGAAATAAGTGAACATTTGAATCAAAAGAAGTTACAACATGCTTGCAATTAAGAGAATTATATTTTTCAAAATTTTCTCAACATAATGGGACTGGTCAAGAAAAATTTCATCACATCTTCTTGTTATTTTTATTCCAAGAATAAAATTTGTCTCACCAAGATCTTTCATATCAAAATGGCTTCTAAGAATATTTTAATTAGCTTCATCAATAACATTAATGTTAGAGTCAAAGATCAATAAATCATCAACATATAGGTAAATAATCACATGTGAATTATTTCAAGACTTATGATAAATGTACTTATCACATTCATTTGTTTTAAAATCATTTTCAATCATGCAGGAATCAAAATTGTCATGTCATTGCTTTGGTGCCTGTTTCAAGCCATATATGAATTTAGGGAGTTTACTCATTTTGCTTTCTTGACTTGCTTCAACAAAATATTCAGGTTGATCCATGTAAATTTCCTTATTTAGGTCTCCGTTTAAAAAACAGTTTTTACATCCATTTGATAAATTTACAAATACAAAATTGCAGTCATAGCGATTAAAAGTCTTATAAATGTAATTCTTGTTACGGAGAAAAAGTATCATAAAATTATTTTTATTTTTCTACCAAACTAATTTTCAACCCTCATGGAGATAAATTTTAAAAGGCATCACTCTTATTTCATCAAGTAAACATAGAGAAATCATCCATGAAAGTAATAAATATCTATTACCTCCACGAGTTGAAATTCCTTCAAGTTCACAAATATCAGCATGAATTAATTCTAACAAATCAGTTTTTCTTTTAACTTGAAAATGACTCCTTTTAGTGATTTTGGCTTTATTACAAGCCTCACACTTTTCAAAATTCTTTTTAACCATTGAGATTAATCCTAAACTACTCATGATTTCAACATAACGGTCATTAATATGACACGAACGAGCATGCCAAAAATTAGTAGAGGAAAGCATATAAACAGTAGTAGAAACTTTATTCATTTCAACATTCAGTTTGAACATCCCATCACAAGCATATCCCTTTCTAGGGGTGTACAAAACCGAATCGAAAGCCGAATCAAACCGCAAATCGAGTCAAATTGAAAAAAGAACCCGACTAATGGTTTGGTTTGACTTGGTTTTGTATTGGAAAAAAAACCTGACTATACTTGGGTTGGTTTGGTTTTAAGTAAAAAAAGTCAAACCGAGACCAAACCAACCCGACATTATATATATAATTTTTAAAATTTATTTTACATGTAAAAGTATTTACTTTGATGTAATTTCTAAATATTACTTATATGTTTTCATAATTTTTCTTTTAACATATTTTTCAAGTTTTTTGAGACTTAGAGTTTTGAATGGTCCAATAAAGTTTATAGTCCATAGATATTAGTAACTCTAATAAAGCTCAATTAGAATTAAATCAATACTAATGCTAACAAAATAAATTAATAACACTAAGAATGACAACAATGTTGAATATTTGTTCTTTAGTTTTACATTGGTTTAGACATTTAAAATACATAATCTAATTTTAATTTTTCTTTAATGTTTAATCATGTAATTAGTACTTATTATACTTATTTTAGCATGATTTAGTACTTTTAAATTATGATCATTTTCATTGTGACTTATCAATTTGCAATATTTATTTTATATGATTTCATTATTATTTTTTATTGAATATTTTAGTGTCATCTCTAATCTCATATTTTGTATTATTTTCTTAAGAAACACCTTAGATATTTGTATTTTGGTTGGTCTTATAAAGAAATATTTGGAGAACAAGTTAATTATATGTTTGTATGAAAATTTTACCGGAAAAATCCACAAACTTGAAAAAAAAAATCCAAGGTTTATTAGTTTGGTTTGATTTGAAAATAAAAACATTCGACACAAATGGTGTGGTTTGATATTTGAAAAATCTGAATCAACTCGAGGTTGAAAAAATCGAAAAAAACCCGAGTTTTTATTAGTTTGATTTGGTTTATAAATTTAAATTGTTTACACAAATGGTTTGATTTGATATTTGAAAGATCCGAATCAACCGGTCATGTACACCCCTACCCTTTTCCAACAAAAATACTTTTTTTTTTCACAATTACATATTGATTAGATTTAATAATTTGCTTAAAGTCTGCTTTATTAAGAAGAAAACTAGACATCAATTTTTTTTCTAATGAAAGAAGTATAAAGTACATATTTCAAAGTTAATACCCTTACAGAAGTAAAATACAATTCGACTTCTCCCGTTCCAAACACTCGAGTAGTGTGAGAATCACCAAGCATAATAGTTTTGGGCTCCGTAAAATGAGTATATTTTTTAAATCAATATTTGTTATAACAGACATGACAGTTTGCACATGAATCAACCCACCATCTATCAACATTCTCAACCATGTTTATGTCGGTAATTACCGCCACAAAAGGTTCTTCAGTAACGTTTGCCTGAGGTGTAGAATCACGTTTTCTGAATATGCAAAATCGAGCAGCATGCCCACTCTTGCCACAAACAAAACACGGACCCTTATCCTGAACTTGTTGATTTTGTGCTTGGTTATTTCCATCATTATTTTTCTTGGGAGGTGTACCATTCGTTATCTTTATTTTTTTCTTCTTAGGCTTCATATAAGTATTTTTGTGAGATTCAGGAGTAGCATTATTTGAAGTAATTAAATTTACCTTCGTTGTGATGTTGCTCTCTTCTAATTGTAAAAGTGCATCTTGGCATCTTGCCTCCTCTTCCATACAAATTTTCATTATCAACGTTTCAAGAGAGATTTCCTTTTGTTTTTGGAACATAGTTTTTTGAAATTCCTTAAAAGAAAGTGGAAGTTTATCTACTATGCTACAAACAATAAGGTTATCTTCAATTTTGATCTCTTCAAACCTGAGCTCTCCAACAATCATTATGAAGTCTTGAGCTTGGTCTACAACTGATTTGTTGTCCACTATTTGAGAACGAAAAAATCTACTAGCCTCATATTTTTTCGCTTCAACCTCTTTATACTTACTCTGCAATGCTTTCCAAATTTTCTTGGCACTAGAGTAAGTTCTGTCATAATAATCATAAAAAATATCAAATAGACAATTAAGAATATAATACCGACACTTAATGAATCACCATCGTACTTTTCCACTTTCTCTAGATGAGAAATAGTTTCATCATCATTCGTAGAGGTGATGCCAACTTTCTTAGGATTCTTCTCAATTAACACATAAGAAACATTGAGATGACTTAAGTAGAAAAGTACTTTACCCTTTCATCTCTTGAAATGATAACCATTGAACCGAAATGGCTTGTTAAGATCTTCCACCTTGACATCCGTAGTTTTTACAATTGTAGTCATTATGAATCCCCTTTAAATTGTTAGTGAAAATTACAATATTATTACAATTGAAACTAAAAGAAGAAATAAAATCTCTTGAGGCTGAGGTGCGGACATCTCGCTCTCTTTAAGGCACATTGTAGCAAATGTTTTTGTCGGTTCAACATTAGTCCTCTTGACTTGTCCCCTTCAGGATATAACATTCTAATCACAAAGTACAACTCAACTAACTTTGGACAAGAGCTGAGTCCAAAGCTCCACAAAAAGAACACCTCCCTTCGACTAATAATAACTCTCTTTTTTGACTAATTTTTATGCACTCTATATTTTCTTGTGTGTACCCAAACTAAATGAAGACCATCACTATTTATAGTTGAGAAAGTCTTCCTAGCAATGAATAGGAAGATAATGTGGTAGTTAATAGTGGAGATAAACAGCCTAGAGATTACATAAGTTACAAGGTATAATGGAGGAATAAAAAGTGAAATAATATATGAGATGTTACAAAAAATTTAATGGACAGTGAAACCTCTCTTGGTTGAATGGTCAAAGCCATCTGTTGGCTTGTGACACGCTGCAACAAGAATTGGTAACATATGCAGTAACTTCAAAAATGGAGTAATACACTAGAGTAATGCAACATTAACCTCTACTTCAACGGTAGCAAATAAAAATCCACCAACGGTTGGCAGCAACAGCAACACTAAGTTTTAGCAAATTAATATACAAAATATTAATATTAAAATGTTAACAAATCAATAGAAGTTTTACAAGCATCACTATTGTTCCTCTCCTGACTTCAATCTGAAGGACTATTATGAGAGCTTGGTCCATATTTGTAACGATCTGTTTCCGTCGTTATGGAAAAGCCAATGGGAAAAGAATTGGGGCCAGAAAACTTTTGAGTAGTGACTTGGAAATTTCTAGCCTAGTCCAGATTTGGACGAAATCTGAGGTAGGTAAGGTCTAGGGAAATCTGCTAATGAATGGGGGGATTTAATTATGAATTTGATCACATGAGTGGATAGCTAAGACGTTAAGGAGCTTGTATGGCTTTACGGAATCGAATTTGGGCGAGTAGAACTCCTGAAACTGATCTTGGCGTGAAAGGGTAGTTTCTGAACGTCAAGGGTTGAAGGTGTGTTGCAAAATAGGAGCTTGGAACTCAAATTCTGACTTTCTGTCTCTGTGCGGGTTGGGTTTCGCTATGGCGGGTTGGGTTCCGTTGTGGCGGGACAGTCGTGACTTAAGTCGCGGAAAAATCCAAATTTCGTTATTTTCTGCAAAACTTTGTTCTTGAGAGCTAGGAGACGAACTAGAGCAGCTCTTGACAGTTTTCCACGATTACTAGCGCTAAAGGTAAGATAATTACTTCCTTAATCCATAATTCGATTCTTAGAACTTAGAATCTTGAGTAATTATCATTAGGGGAGGGTTTTGGCCTGAAGTTGATAGTGGAAAAGCTCTAATTGAGTATTGGGATCTTGGGTTTGGACTAGGATTGATAGTTTGATTATTATCTGGGTAAATTAGACCTTGTTTATTGATTCATGCATTATTTAACTGTTTTAGATCAAGAACAAGTGAAAAGAATCCGAAAAGGGAAGACTCAAGTGTCTTAGGAGGATTCAGTTTGGTTTCGAGGTAGGTGATGGATTGATTTTCTATTTGTGTGATATATGCTGGTTAATTGCTTCATTATATGCATGCATGTATGTGAATAAGAAAATGTAAATCAAATCTGATGAAAATGAGTATGTATGAACTATTACATGCCACGACTCCTTTATTTGATTGTATGACTATGAGCATTGTTCATTATGGGTGTGATTGTGATTGTGGTTGTGCTGATTGAATCGTGTGTCACGTTCCGACACATATATTGGATCGGGTGTCACGTTTCGACACACATATTAGATCGGGTGTCACGTTTCGACACACATATTGGACCGGATGTCACGTTCCGACACATGTACATTTGATCGGGTGTCACGTTCAGAAACACTAACAGTTTGGGTGTGGGTTCCATGAAAGGACCACTTGTGATTATTACATTCATGTCTACCTGTCATTGATATTGGAAAGTTGTATGTTGCTTCTGAAATGATAATTGAACTATATATTCTGTATATGTGTGTTTATTGTGTTGTAATTACTTGTCTGTATTTCGTTTACTGGAGTAGCAACGTGATCCTACCAGTACACTGTGGTCATGTACTGATACTGCACTTGCTCGTTCTTTGTTGAGTACAGGGCATCTTCAGGCGGCTACTGATAGACCTCAGCCAGGGGATCATTGATCGAAGACCGAATTTAAGGGTAAGCCAGTTCTTCCAGGTTGCCATGGATCCTTCAGTTGTTTAATCCGTTCTTTTCGGACTTAGACTGCTTAGTTAGACTTTTACTTATGTTAGATTCGGGGTTGCACCATTTTTTCTTAGACTTGTCGTTTAGTAGAGTTTTGGTACATTGACTTTCAGGTTCTAGGGGTGAATTTCCGCAATAGTTATGTT
The DNA here is from genome assembly GCF_900185275.1 of Solanum verrucosum. NCBI lineage: Eukaryota > Viridiplantae > Streptophyta > Magnoliopsida > Solanales > Solanaceae > Solanum > Solanum verrucosum. The sequence continues at coordinate 2,344,776 of NW_026020441.1, forward strand.
TAGTTGCTTATTTAAGCTTTCAGAGTTTATGGGAACTCCATGTTATTTAGTCATTTAAACTTGCTTCCGTATCTTTAAATGCTTAGTTTTTCGTAAGGTTGCTTAGTTGGGTTGTAGTAGTGGTTCTCCCATCGAAGGGTTAGTGTGAGTGTCAATCACGACGGTCTGGGTCGTGACAATATTTGCTGTTATAAGAACATGTTCCTTGTCCAGCAGACTTGAAGCCTCTTCCTCTGGAGTGGAAGTTATTGTTTCCTCTTCTTTGAGATTAGTTTCCTTTTCCCCTGTCCCTTTGGACAGAGAATGCCATGTTATGATTTTGTTGTAACACTTCTTCTTTATCCTCCCTCATATCAAAACCCTAAGAGCATTAATAAATTGATTAAGAGTGAGATATGAGGTCTTACCTAGCATGTCAGTCCTGAAGGTCTTGTACTTGAGACCTAAACCTCTAGCAAAATTAATAACTTTGTTATCTTCATTCACAGGCTTGTGAATGGTTGCAAGACCATCACATATGCCTTAGATTTCCTTAATATATTCATCAATCTTTTTGGTTCCTATCTTAACACTTTGCAGTTGTTGTTTGAGTTGGAACTCCTTATCTTTCGTTGCTTGAAGATAAGTTTTTTCCAAGCATTCTCACATCTCCTTGGCAGTTGAGCCGCCTACAATCTGGTATATGCTTTCTTTTATCAAGGTGCCTGAGATCCAACTTCTTAGTAACACATCATTCTCCTCCTAATCATCAATATTGTTGTTGTCTTCTGCATCCTTCTCAATTGCTATAGCTTTCTCAATAATTTGTCCAGTGGAACGAGTACTTTTAGTTGGTTAATTCTCTGTGATGAGGTAGGTTAATCTCATCACTTGAATCAAGTGAAACATTTGTGTTCTCCATATAAGATAATTTGATGGCTTGAGTTTAATGGAACAAGACACAATAAGATGGTGAAGTGAGGAGGTTGATAAGGTGTTGGTAGAAGAGGTCATTGCAATTTGATATTGTGGTTATTCTGATTTTTGGAACTAATACATTAAAGAGCGGAAAAGTTTTAATGCTCTGATACTATGTAGAATTCTCATGTAAAGTATAGAGAAATCAAGGATTGTATTGATAATTAAAATTGTTGAGTACATGCTCCTTATAAAGGAGAAGAGTCTTATACTAGCTACACTAGGAGTCCTATTACAATACAAATATATTATTTACATGAGTAGTATTACTACTATAATTAAAACACTTTATCCTAGTCGACTTTAGCCCCATACACGATACACCAGCTTAGTCGTACATAAGTTAGGATTTAATAGTCTAGTCCTAGTGTGACTCTAATTCTACAGTAATAAACACGTCAGTCAACTGTCTTGGACCGGTTCCTTTGACATGTTCTAATTATCAGCTTCCTTCATCTTCAACCTATTCCACCAACATTCCCTATTATTGTTCGATTCTATGAGTTATACTCCGAGACAATTAAAATTATTTCTTGCCTTCTCATTTTTTATTATACAATTTCTCTTATTTTAATTAAAAAAATTATGGTCATTGACCATTTTGATTAAATTAAAGGAGGAGTTATTATGATATAAACAACTTACAACTCTCTGAAGCATGCACTAAACGGCAAAAGTGAAAATGTAAAGTATTTCGAGAAGTGAAAATCACTTTTTATTTTGTTACCATATTAGTTGTGTAATTCTTTTTTTGTATAGACATAATAAAGTTCTTGATGTGGAACGTTAGTGCAACATATGGCATGAAAATTTACTCGAAAATATTGAGAGATGTCGGAGCAGTTGGTCAATTATGAAGTCTCAGTGCGCTTTGTTCTTATTCTTTTTTGTTAAGGACAGAAATTTAGATAAATACGAAATTAAGGATTCATTTGGTAGAGTAGATAAAAATAATGCTAAAGAGAGCGTATTAGTAATGTTTGCATTAACAATGCATGTATTAGTTATGCTTGCATTAATTATACATAGATTATTTTTATGCATTGTTTGGTTTGATGCATTAAAAATAACATGTATGGCATAAAAAAAGTTATGTACAAAGACACCCTCCACTATTATGGTGGAAAAGATGTAAACAAGGATTTTGAGGGACAATTGAGTCTTTTACCGTGTTAATGCATGCATTAAAATCATTGCATTGCTAATACCTAGAAATCTATGGTATTAGCAATGCACACCTTAATACACAATAGAGTGTATAACAAATGCGAACATTAGTTATGCATTAATTGGAAAAGAGCACCAAACAAGGTACTAGTAATACACAAGGCTAATGCATGCATGTATTGTTTTTTCTAATACACTCTACCAAACGACCCCTAAGTGTCTAGTACAGTACTGGTTTGGACATTACCCAAGACTGAATGTTGGGCCATAGTGTGACCAATAGTAACAATATTACAAACAAAAATGCTCCTCACAAAAAAAGTTGTTTATGTGATCTCAATTACTTTCAAAAATTAATAATAAAACTACAAGATATTGTTGTTTATGAAGAATAATTTGGATGTGCAAAATTTGAACTTCATTTCCTTCTACAAGCCTAATTGACCTCAACTTCAAAACATGATTACTTGTTGACATTTTGAATACCAAAATTTCAGAAATCTGGGCTGTTCATTCCATTCTAACTACTCTTATATATTTTGTTTAATATCTAAATGATTGTAGTGTAAAATGAGCAAAACAATAGCAAGTAGCACCAGTGGTCTAGTGGTAGAATAGTACCCTGCCACGGTACAGACCCGGGTTCGATTCCCGGCTGGTGCATTCCATTCCTGGGTTAGCTGTGAAGAATCTGTGCTCAATGCGGTGATTTGGGTCTCTGCACTCATCTGATTAAACATGGTGATAGTTGCACATCTGAGCTTCCCTTTTTTCCTTTTAGATTTTAGGGGATCAACTTTGTTTTCCTTGTCTTGTCATAAAAACAAAATCAGTGAAACATATAATTACTCAGGTTGCTTGTGGTGATGTAATCTGTCACCAAAAGAAAATTAGATAAATCATGTTCAGTATTATATGGGGAATGTTTTATTACATGTTTGCATATAACCACACATTTAGAAATATGCTGCAATCTTCATGAATTAGAACAACTAAAGGTGGTATTGGATGCCAGAGTATATATATTTCAAAGGTCTCAAGAACCTTAAGCAGAAGGCGTTGAACTGATCTTAATAAATAAGGCATCTAAACTAAGAAATGTGCAAAGAGCTATCTTTTATTAGGAATGTACAACTTTATAACTACAAATTAAAAGAGCAGAATCAAACCTTAAACTCATGAATTTGTTTCACAGTGCATATTAACCTCATGTCACCAAGCATGAGACGGACTAACCCTATGCCTGTCATCATCTGTCAATGCAGGTTGAAGCTTATAACCTTTTCTTTCGGGTATGCTTGCTCCAAGAACAACTTCCTTAATGAATTGAGTTCTCCAACGACATCACTGATCTGCTTTCTTTCTTTTGGAGATTCAACGGAGCAGGAAACTCCGATTTGAATCACCTTAACTAAGAATGACAGAAATATGTCGCCAGCACTGCTTGTATTGTCATCAACTTTGTATTTCATTCCAAGTTCATCTCTTTCCTGGAGAAGAATGGGATCTGCAATATGCATTACTCTGTCTGGCAAAGCAGCATTGGCATAGTTATGAAGGTTTAAATTGTCTTTGAACATTTCATCAGTTGGTTTCCTCCCGGTAAATATTTCCAAGAGCAGAATGCCAAAGCTGTATACATCTCCATAGATTGAGGCGTCGCTTCCCATACCTAATTCTGTCAACAAGAAATACTACAGAATTAGAGATATTCTTATCAAAAGACATATATATGACAACCAGCAGAAACCTTGATTTATTATTACCTGGAGGTGTATAACCAATAGTTCCCCCTACACCTGTAGAGCTTTTTGAATTTGCTGATGAGTTCGGAATTGCTGGTGGAACAAATCTTGCCAAACCAAAATCACCAACATGTGCAGTCATGTTCTCATCGAGAAGAATATTGCTTGGCTTCAGATCACGGTGAATTATTGGGGTTTGGCAATCATTATGGAGATAATCCAGAGCACAGGCAACATCAATGGCAATGTTTAATCTTTGAATAAAACCGAGCTTCTTGTGCTCTTCCTGTGACTCAGATTTCTCCTGAGTAGTGAAATGTAACCAGTCCTGTAGACTTCCCTTATCCATGTATTCATAAACTATGGCCTTGAACTCATTACCTTCATAATCAATACCTGAGCATGCACTTAGAACCTTTACAAGATTACGATGTCTAATGTTCTTTAGAACCTCACATTCAGCTAAAAAACTCCTGGAAGCTGCATGGTGTGAAAGGTCCAGTACCTTAACAGCAAAAAACGTACCATTGTGTTCAGAAATTCCTTTATATACAGACCCAAAAGCACCCACTCCAAGCAAATTTGATGCAGAAAATCTATCAGTTTCCCTAAGTAGACACTGATAAGATACTCTTAAGGTTGAGTTTTCAGGTATATCTGTAGGTGTTGGTTTTCTCGATCTACTAAACTGTCGTATGCCGAGAAAACAAACTATGAATGTCAATCCTATAAGCCCACTAACTACAGGAATTACTATTTTCAAGGGAAAACCTGATTTCCTTTCTTTCTTTACCTCTACAATGCAAGCCGGAAGGTCCAACTCTGGTACACCCCCACAGAGATTTCTATTTCCTATGATGGAAACCACAGTAGCATTACTAAAGATGCCTCCTGTTGGGACAGCACCTTCCAAATTATTGCTAGACAGATTTAAAATCTGCAGAAATTTGAAGTCCTTCAAGAATCCCGGGATTCCACCTGACAGATTGTTGTGAGAAAGGACTAAAAGTTCCAGGCCTCGCAAACTATTCATGGTTGAAGGAATACTACCCTGAAAGTTGTTGTTGTTTAAGTCTAGTGCTTCAAGTTTCACACAAGTACCTATACTGGTAGGAATCTGGCCCTGCAACTTGTTATCAGACAGGTTTAAGTAGCCTAGATTTCTCAACTTCCCAATTTCCATCGGAAGGAAACCAGTTAATTGGTTCTGAGATAGGTCCACGCCCTCCGACAAGGATGAGAGTTCAAGAATTTCTGATGGTATGAACCCAGTAAGGTTATTTGAACCAAGATCCAACAGTTCCAAATTGTGGCATTTGCCTAAACTGGAAGGAATTCTCCCCTGGAGATTGTTTTCTCTTAAATTGAGTTTGGTTAAAGAAGCTAAATTTCCCAATGAGATTGGAATTTTGCCAGAGAACTGATTTCCAAGTAAAGCCAGCTCTTGCAAATATATCAGATCACCAATTTCAGACGGAATTTCACCGTGAAATCTGTTGTAAGCTACAAAGAAAGCCTGAAGCTTCTTGAGATTGGATATCCCTCTTGGGATTTCTCCAGAAATCTGATTATAAGACAACGAAAGCTCTATAATCTCAGTCGAAAGATTACTAACAGATGCAGGTAAGAAGACTCCACCAAAATTATTTGTATTGAGCTCCAAAAGCTCCAAGCTGGTGGCATTCACCAATGTGGTGAGAAAGGTAAGGTCATCATCCTCCCCCTTCCCAAGATAATTGAAAGCAACTAAAAATCTCCGCATTTTCAGCAAATTTCCAAGGGGTGGTACTTTTCCTGTGAGTCCATTTCTACTAGCAATAAGAGACTGAAGATTCGTAGCATTTGACAATGTTACCGGAATATTTCCAGTTACATTGTTTCTATAGATGCTAAGGAACTCTAAATTAGGAAGAGTAATACCAAGCAATGGAGGCAATTTTCCTTCTAAATGGTTTGTTCCAACATCTATGGCCACGATAGAGGAAAGATTGAAAAGACAAGGAGGCAGGGTACCACTCAAGTTGTTCTCATTCACTACAAAGTACTTTAAGTTGAGCAATTGACATAATTCATCAGGTATTTTCCCTAACAAATTATTCTTGCTTGCGGAAAAGGTATCAAGTAAAGAAAGATTACCAAATGAAGGCGGAATTCCTCCTGTAAAATAGTTAGAAACAAGAGAAAGTTGTTTGAGTTTCAACAATGTGCCTAATTCTGCTGGAATTTTGCCTACCATCATATTATACGAAAGAACAACAGAAACAAGATTGAAGCATCCTGAAATGTTTGATGGAATATGACCAGTGAACGAGTTATTATCAAGGCGTAAAAACTTTAACTTATGTAAGTAGCCAATCTCTGATGGAATTTCACCTGAAAAACTATTATTTTGGAGCTTAAGGACATAAAGAAAGCTCAGATTACCAATGCTTGGTGACAGAGAACCCCTCAATTTCAGAGAAGTAAGATTTAAAACTGTAACTCGGGGATGACGTCGACCACATGAAACCCCAGGCCAGTCACAAAAATGTATAGTTTCATTCCAGGAGTCCATGATCTTGAAAGGGTCATCAATGATCATATTCTTGAATGCTAGTAGTGACATTCTGTCTGTTTCATTCCCTCCCAACTGAACTTTTGATGAGCAAAGAACATAGGGTAGTAGCAAAGAGAAAAAGGTCAGTAAAGATAGTACAACAGTATACTTCTTCATAGCATAAAAGTGAGAATTCTGTGTATGAGTTGGGAGAATCATTTAAGAAAGTAAGAAGGTTGGTAGCAAAAGACACAGATCTAATACTATTAAATTTATTCTCCAATTTTAATTGTTTGTATGATTTTTCATGATATTGACAAGTTGGGTATTTTAAGGTAGACTAGAAAATATAGAAAGGGACATAAAGATTCACCTGTACAATAAAATTGGACACAAATTTAGACCAGTAGGCTGAGTTATGACTTGCTGGTAAATTATTGGATTTTAAAGTTTGTTTTTTTTCTCTAACCTCTGCCAGACTGTTCTCATAAATTCCCTATTGCATACTATTATTGTCTCATTCTTTGACGTTAAAGTGAAAAATGTATAGTATTTCAAGAAGTGATTTTTTTTTTATTTTCTGAGGGACATTAATTGTTTAAGTCTTCTTTTTGTCTACGTAGTAAAATTATTCTTATTAAGTTAGGTAAGATGTGTAATATTAGTCCAATGTTCGTAGCAACATGTAGAAAATCTTGTAGTATAATATATTGAGAGATGTCGGAACGATTGATCAATTATGAAGGCAGCTCATTGCGGTTTGTTCTTCTACATGACTCGTAGAGTTTGCATAATTTGTGGCCAGTCAACTCCTCTAGTGCTTAATATTGAATTCTCCTCTTCAGGTAAACTTCCTGGAAATTAGGTTTCCAGATTTTATTATTATTTTTTTGCAAAAGGGTTAGGTTAAATTAAAAGTTTGGTAACGAAGACCCAATTAGGACAAATAAGGAAAATGAGAAAAAGGGACTGGGAATTCAATGGAGATGCTCAAAATGGATTCTATGAGATTAAAGTTTGGTCAAACTTTTTCTATTTAAATAAAATTTATCCCAAAGTTTGGCGAAATAAAAACGAAAGAGATTCATCAATTAGCATATCAGCAGTTTGAGCCCAAAAAAAAAGTCTTATTTTGAATAGCTCAAAGACAATACTTCCTCCGTTCTTAATTATTTGTCCATTTTTTCTTTTTTAATTATCCTTAAATACTTGTTCATTTTGACAAATCAAGAAAGAATAATTTTTTTTACCTATTATACCCTTATTTAATTACTTTGAAAGTAGAACTTCTTGAAAATCTTAAGTTTTTAATTCATCTACTTCATAATTAATAGGGGTAAAATGGTAAACTCACTATATCAATAATTGTTTTCTTAAGTGGTGTGTCAATTCAAAAATGGACAAGTAATTGGGGACATAGGGAGTATTAATTTATTTTTGTTTCGGAGCAACTGTAAGTAGGGGTGTTCACGGTTTGGATAAAAACCAATTCAAACAGAAAAACCGATAAAATAAAATTGATTTTATTTGGGTTTGGTTTGGTTTGGTTTGGTTTTAGATTTTTGAAAACCGATAGTATTTGGTTTGATTATGGTTTTATTCGAAAAAATAGAAGAAATAACCGAACCGATGAATTATATACATATATTTAATTAATATACATACTTAATATATTGTTTTTATAAACAATTTTAAATATCTTATACATATTTTCATTAAAATTTCTTTATAATTTACTTATCGAAAGCAAAAATGCCCATGATGAAACATTTATCTTATTGATTTCATGTATATGAGTGTCTATGACAATTCTTTGTGGGACTAAAAATGTTATTGTCTCTTCCTTCTAGGCCAATATTGTGAATTTTAAAGCTTTATTGATAGTAAATTTAGTGATCGAAAGTTCAATTATTTAAGTAATTCTAACTATTTTTCGTTTTGAATGGATTGTTGTCACTTTTTTAACATTTTGAATGAATTGTTTCTTTTATTTTTGTGTATGGTTAATAACCGAACCAAACCAAACCAAACCGAAATCGATAACCACCAAACCGATAAATGTATATTATATTTGGTTTGGTTTGATTTTGATAATTTTAAAACCGATTAAGTTGGTTTGATTTTGATTTTGACCAATAACCGATCCAAACCGACCCATGAACACCCCTAACCGTAAGTAACAAGGTATGTTTGAACTTTTTTGCTAGTTGGAGGGCATATTTGATCCAAAAACCTAACAACGAAAGCATTTTTGAGCAAAAAAAGTAATGGAGAGTAAAAGTGACTCGTTTTGAATAGTCCTAAAGGTATATTACAATGCAATTAAATTAGAGTATCATTGCAATTTAAAAAGTTCGTAAGTGAGAAATTTCTCTTATCACTCCATTCTTCTTATGGTGTTTTGTCTTTGTAGGGCTAATTATTAGGCAAGTACAATCAACGACTTGAGCAAATGATAAATCAAATGGTCGACAAGTCTTCAATGTGAACTCTTCGACCATTTTCCTTTCTAGAATAACTTCGGAATTTCACGATGGTTTAAATTAAATGTTTTCTTCTTTTTTCTCATATATTTATTAAATAGTATATGAGAAAAACCATCAACAATAAAGAGCATAAAATGATTGAATTTTCCTTAACATGAGTGGTTGTGTTGTTCTATTGGAACTACACTAGTTGATAATTCATCAAAGCACTATTTGATTTGCTAATGGTATAATATATCTCTAATGTATTTGAGCTTTAGACATCGCGGTTGAAATCTACTATCTTTGTTCAGCATCCATGTCAAAACAAGTTCACTACATCTGGTAATTCCATTGCATCTCACTGCCTAACATGACCTGAAGGAACAACAGATAGACATTTCGACATATGAATTATCTGTTAGAAAAGTAAATTAAATGTTCTAAGAAAGCAAAATGTCACATTTCACATCACAAGATGTTTAGACATACTAATCTCATATATGTCACATTTCTCATGAACAAAAAGGAGGCATTGGCATGGACAGGACTAATAATACAATGATTCAAAATATAGCTAGACAGTGCATCAATCTTTACATGGTCAGGTGAATCAAATCAGTCAGTTCTTCCAGGGAAACAATCATATTCAGGTGTCAGAACTCTCAAATTGGCACCGATCCAAAACATAGAAAGCATCATGCAGCATGAAAGCCAATCATCACCTCCCACGCACACTGGCAGGTGATCGAGCACCTTTATCACTGCTAATGTCTTCATCAATTTCACTTCCATCAACCCACACAACGTTGTTGCTTACACTCACCTCAGAACTAGCATTACTGCTCGTGGCAAGTGGGGAGTCAGGCACGCTAATTGACCTGCTTGTCCTGCCTCTAGTAGGCGGCCCTGATCTCACACTGTACATAGAGGATGCTGGAATATTAGTCATCAAGGGACGCAGATTACCCGAGACTCTCTGCCTTATATCCTGTCCAAGAGCATTGTCTCAAAGTTAAGCAAATCCAAAAAGGATAAGAGAACAAGAAGGCCAACAAGACAGATCATCTAAGACTTAGAGCTATAAAAAAAACAACACAAATATTGCTACTCTAATCAATTTTTGAAAATATACTTATGTCTTCAGTCTATGGTAGAGCACAATATTCTATTAGCATAGGAATGTGAAAAGAATGTATATACCATATGTCTAATAGCCATATCCAAGGATTTCTTTGATAATGATCTTCCAAAACCTGAGCTATCAGGTGACGAAGACTTTGCAGATAAGTTACTGCATGGAGAATGTTTGCCATCTTGTTTTTGGAGGAACCAGCTTCTGCATATTTATTACCCTTTCAACCATTTTGGTCCCAACCATGCCAGGGCTTACATTGTCCTTGGCTTTAGAATGAAGTCAGTCGGTTCATGGATGGTACAGGAACAGAGCTTCCACTGCTATGCATAACACCATTAGGAGGACGTGCTCTTGCTGGAGAGCATGACTGTCGTCTAACCCTTCCATTTGAAGCTGGCTCAACAGATGAAGACCTGACACTAGCTGCTCCAGGTCTGCCCCTTGTAGCTGAATTGGCCTGTCAGGTAGTGATGTCTTTAAATTGGGTGGAGCATCAAGGGAGAACCCTGGTATATCTGAAGGCTTCCATGGTCTGGGTTTTACAGTTGGAGAACTAGCATGTGAGGCTGCAGGGTTTCGTGATGCCGTTGTAGCTGACCTGGTACCCGAAGGGGAATACACAGATTTAACTGGAGGAACAGTTGTATTTGTTGTACTTGACACTGAAGTTGCTCGACGAGTTGGAGTTGCTGCCCTTGATGTGGACTTTGATCCAGTAACTGAGGCCCTGCTTGTTGGTGTTGAGGACCGTGCACTGGATCTTGCAGTAGGTGTTGAAGATCTTGGAGGAACAGTGGGTTTTGCAGAAGGCATGGTGGCCAGAGAAGTAGGTGTTGCAGACCTTGATGATCTAGATGCTGTCGTGGTTGACATTGATCTAGAGGTTGCAGTGGATGCCATTGCTTTGGTTGCTGCAGCAGATGTGGATCTAGATGCTGAGGTCGAGGTGGATCTAGATGAGCTCAATGTCGGTCTACCAGTAGGAGTTGAAGGTCTTGATCCACCTGAAGAAGATGGTCTTCGAAGACTAGAACTTGAAGTGTTTAATCCGGGAGAGGAAGCTAGCTGTCTAGATGCTAAGTTGCTTCTTGAGGTGGCCTCTGGGAGAGAATTTGTTAACTGCATCAAAGTTAGCAAATTACAGATAAAAATATATCAAAACTGTGATACACACTTCAGGTTAAAACTGCCAGGCAGAAAGCTTCACTATTTGCACTTCACATATTTATCTACTCACAGTAATAGGCAAAGTTCTGCATTGTCTCAAGTAAATTGGTGTCTAGACATATTTAACTATGCTTTCTCTAATCTTTCTTTAGTGTACTTGCAAACAACAACATACCCGATATAGTCCCACGAGTGGGGTTTGGGAAGGGTGGGGGATACGCAGACCTTACCCTTATTTCTGACGGGTAGAGAGGTTCAAAAGACCCTCTGATCAAGAAAATCGATTTTCAGAACATGGTTTGAAAGAAATGCATGAGTAAAAAGCTATTATGAGAATATTGAAAAAAGAAAAATATTTGACAATAAAAATATTAGAGATAACCAAAGTAAAAGAAACAACAATAGAAATAAAATAGAAGAACAAGGTAATGCTAGCAAAATAATACTCCCTTTGTCCCAATTTATGTGACATACTTTACTTTTTAATGTGTCCTCAAAAGAATATCACTTTTCTATAATTAGAAATAACTTTAAAATTTCCCTTTTACCCCTAACGAATTGATTTACCGTCACACAAATATCTAAGGTTTGTTTTAAACCACAAGTTTCAAAAGTCTTCCTTTTTTTCTTAAACTTTGTGTCAAATTGGGACGGTGGGATAATACTGCCAGACTAGAACCCTGATCTACCACGAGGAAGAGAGAAAATGCTCAACTACCTACTAACCGTCTACCCTGATCCTCGACCTCCATGCTCTCCTGTTTAAATTCATGTCCTTATTTAGTTGAAGATGTTTCATCTATTGTAATTGTTAGAATAGAAATAAGTATTTCCTACTTAGAATAGAAATAGGAATAGGAATAGGAATAAGAATAGGAATCCTAGTTGGAAAAGGATTCCAATGTAGTGTCTATAAATAGGGTCTCAATGTAACTATTTAGATACACAATTCAATAATATTTTTCGTATATATTTCTCACATGGTATCAAGCATTGGTGAGAACAAACAAGTCACCGTATGTCTATGTCAATTTTCGGAGACTGTTGGGTTTGATTTTGTTATTCTTTTTTCTTTCTGTGGGTGTTGTGCAAAAACCAACACCACCACGAGGCTCGGAAAGTCCCCGCGACCAAACCCCAGCCAAAACCACTAGAAAACATCACCCCACGCGCTCTCACGTGCCGATCGGAGGTGGTAGTTTCCGGCGAGATCTGGCTCACGCGCCGGCGCGTGAGGGCTTTTCTGATCATATTTTTTGAGAATTTTTTTGACAGTTGGGGTCGTCCAGCCATTCCGACCAGGCCCGTACTGTTTTGACCAGATCCGATCTCCGGAATTAGGGTTCCGGCTATTTCCAGGCAATTTCTGGCGACTTTTCTTCGAGATTTGAATTTTCCGACAATCAGATCTCAATAATCAAGTTTTTTTTTTCATTGTTTCCAAGACAAATTTAGCATAATGTCTTTTGGCTGTGATGTTTTTGGTTCTAAAAATATGGGGATTGGAAGTTCTAGCCCTATAATCACTTCAGAACTTTTATTGGGTAGTTCAAACTATTTATCTTGGGCTTCCTTGGTTGAGCTGTGGTGCAAGGGTTAAGGTGTCCAAGATCACTTAACGAACAAGGCTTATGTGGTAGATGTAAAGGCAAAGACTAGTGAGGAAGATGCAAAAGCCAAAGCACAATGGGAGAAAGTAGATGCTCAATTATGTAGTCTCCTATGGCGTTCTATTGATTCCAAGTTGATGCCCTTGTTTCGCCCATTCCAGACGTGTTATATAGTTTGGGAAAAGGCTCGTGCTTTATACACTAATGACATATCTCGATTCTATGATGTGATATCTCGATTGACCAACTTAAAGAAACAAGAATCCGATATGTCTACTTACTTGGGACAGGTACAGGCAGTCATGGAGGAATTTGACACATTGATGCCAGTTACTACGAATGTGGAAAAACAACAAGAACACAGACAAACATTGTTTCTAGTTCTTACTCTTGCTGGACTTCCTCCTGATCATGATTCTGTACGTGATCAGATTTTAGCTAGCCCTACAGTTCCTACAATCGATGAATTATTCTCTCGTCTCCTTCGTCTTGCGGCACCTCCCAGTCACAAGGAGTTTCATCACCCAATGTTGACTCATCTATTCTCGCATCTCAAACCTTTGAAAAGCGTACATATCAATCTATGGAGAATCGGCCAGGGGGAGGGCGTTTTGGGAAACCTCGATCCAAGTGTAGTCATTGTCATAAGCCTAGACACACTCGTGATATATGTTATATTTTGCATGGTCCACCACCCAGTTATGATCCTATTGTTCTAAAGGAATATACTGAGTTCCTTCGAAATCGCGCAAGTAAACAGACATCTCCACCAGTAGCATATGGTGCTCAACCTAATCAACCATCCAATAATGCGCATATTGCTCAGACAGAATATGATGAGTTCCTTCAGTATCGTGCAAATAAGCAAACGTCTCCACAAGTAGTTTCGGTTGCACAACCTGATGTCTCTGTTGCGGGTAATTCTTTTGCTTGTGTGTCGCAATCTAGTACTCTTGGAACATGGGTCATGGACTCTGGGGCTTCTGATCATATCTCTGGTAATAAATCACTTTTATCCGATATTGTTTATTCACAATCTCTTCCAGCTATTACTTTAGCCAATGGGATCCAAACAAAACCAAAAGGGGTTGGAAAAGCCAAACCCCTATCTTCTGTCACCCTAGACTCTGTTCTTTATGTCCCTGGTTCTCCTTTTAATCTAGCATCTGTTAGTCGTTTGACGAAAGCCTTACATTGTAGCATAACTTTTTTCGATGATTTTTTTCTCATGCAGGACCGCAGTACGGGACAGATGATTGGAACAGGACATGAATCACAAGGCCTTTACTATCTTACCTCTTCAAATTCATTAGCAGCATGCTCCGTTACAGATTCCCCAGATCTAATTCACAAACGTTTGGGACATCCGAGTCTATCCAAACTGCAAAAGATGGTGCCTAGTTTGTCTAGTTTATCCACATTAGATTGTGAGTCGTGTCAACTTGGGAAACATACTCGTGCTACGTTTTCTCGTAGTACTGAGGGTCGTTCAGAGTCTATTTTTTCATTCGTTCATTATGATATTTAGGGTCCTAGTAGAGTCAGTTCCACCTTAGGATTTCGTTATTTTGTTAGTTTCATTGATGATTATTCAAAATGTACTTGGGTTTTCTTAATGAAAGATCGTTCTGAGTTATTTTCTATTTTTAAAAATTTCTTTGCTGAAATACAAAATCAGTTTGGTGTTTCTATTCGTACTTTTCGTAGTGATAATGCCTTAGAATACTTATCCTCCCAATTTCAGGAGTTTATGACTCACCAAGGCATTATTCACCAGACTACTTGTCCATACACCCCTCAACAAAACGATGTAGCTGAAAGAAAAAATCGGTATCTTATTGAGACCGCTCGTACTCTTCTCCTTGAATCCAATGTTCGACTGCGTTTTTGGGGAGATGCAGTTCTTACGTCTTGTTATTTGATAAATAGAACGCCCTCTTCTTCTATTCAGAATCAGGTTCCACATTCCATACTGTTTCCTCAGTCACATCTTTTTCCTATCCCTCCTCGTGTCTTTGGGAGCACATGCTTTGTTCATAACTTAGCCCCAGGAAAAGATAAATTAGCTCCTCGTGCCCTCAAATGTGTCTTTCTTGGTTACTCTCGAGTCCAAAAAGGGTATCGTTGTTATTCACATGATCTTCATCAATACCTTATGTCTGCTGATGTTACATTTTTTGAGTTTCAGCCTTACTATACATCTTCTGATCATCCTGATGTCTATATGGTCTTACCCATACCTCAGGTTTTACCTGTGCCAACCTTTGAGGAATCTACGGTTACTTCTACATCTCCAGTTGTAGTGCCACCACTACTAACTTATCATCGCCGTCCACATCCAACCCTAGTCCCAGATGATTCATGTCATGCGCCGGACGCTGCTCCTACTGCGGACTTGCCTCCTCCTAGCCAACCGCTTGCACTTCAAAAAGGTATATGATCCACTCGAAATACTAACCCACATTATACCTTCTTAAGTTATCATCGTCTATCATCACCCCATTATGCATTTGTGTCGTCTTTGTCCTCTATTTCCATTCCTAAGACTACAGGTGAAGCACTTTCTCATTCTGGATGGAGGCAGGCTATGGTTGATGAGATGCCTGCTTTACATAAGAGTGGTACTTGAGAGCTTGTCTCCCTTCCTACAGGTAACTCTACTGTTGGTTGTCGTTGGGTTTATGCAACCAAAATTGGTCAAGACGGTCAGGTTGATCGACTTAAGGCTCGCCTTGTTGCCAAAGGGTATACTCAGATATTTGGGCTAGATTATAGTGACACTTTCGCTCCTGTGGCTAAAATTGCATCTGTTCATCTTTTTCTATCTATGGCTGTCGTTCGTCATTGGCCTCTTCATCAATTGGACATTAAGAATGCTTTTCTGCATAGTGATCTTGAGGAAGAAGTCTATATGGAGCAATCACCTGGTTTTGTTGCTCAGGGGGAGTCTAGTAGCCTTGTATGTCGATTGCGCAGGTCACTCTATGGTCTAAAACAGTCTCCTCGAGCTTGGTTTGGGAAGTTCAGCACAGTAATTCAAGAGTTTGGCATGACTCGTGGAGCTGATCACTCTGTGTTTTATCGGCATTCTGCACCAAGTCGATGTATCTATTTGGTTGTTTACGTTGATGATATTGTTATCACCGGTAATGATCAAGATGGTATCACCGATTTGAAGCAACATCTCTTTAAGCACTTCCAAACTAAAGACCTTGGCAAATTGAAGTATTTTCTAGGTATTGAGGTTGCTCAATCTAGATGAGGTATTGTTATTTCTCAACGCAAGTATGCCTTAGACATTCTTGAGGAGACAGGAATGATGGGATGTAGACCTATTGACACTCCTATGGATCCGAATGTTAAACTCCTTCCTGGACAGGGGGAGCCACTTAGTAATCCTGAAAGGTATAGACGGCTTGTTGGAAAGTTGAATTATCTCACAGTGACTAGACCTGACATCTCTTTTCCAGTGAGTGTTGTAAGTCAGTTTATGACTTCCCCTTGTGATAGTCATTGGGAAGCAGTTGTTCGTATTCTGCGATATATAAAGTCAGCTCCCTGTAAAGGACTACTCTTTGAGGATCAAGGCCATGAGCATATCATTGGATATACAGACGCTGATTGGGCAGGATCACCCTCTGACAGACGTTCGACATCCGGATATTGTGTTTTAGTAGAAGATAATTTGGTGTCGTGGAAGAGTAAGAAACAGAATGTGGTTGCTCGATCTAGTACAGAATCAGAATATCGAGCAATGGCGACAGCAACTTGTGAGCTAGTTTGGATCAAACAGTTGCTGGGAGAACTAAAATTTGGCAAAGTTGATCAGATGGAACTTGTGTGTGATAATCAAGCGGCTCTTCATATCGCATCAAATCCAGTGTTTCATGAAGGACTAAGCACATTGAGATTGACTGTCACTTTGTCAGAGAAAAGATACTCTCGGGAGATATTGTTACGAAATTTGTGAAGTTAAATGATCAGCTTGAAGATATCTTCACCAAGTCCCTCACATGTCCTCGTATTAATTACATCTGTAACAAGCTAGGTACATATGATTTGTATGCACCAGCTTGAGGGGGAGTGTTAGAATAGAAATAAGTATTTCCTACTTAGAATAGGAATAGGAATAGAAATAAGAATAGGAATCCTAATTGGAAAAGGATTCCAATGTAGTGTCTATAAATAGGGTCTCAATGTAACTATTTAGATACACAATTCAATAATATTTTTCGTATATATTTCTCACAGTAATCACATCTCCCCAATTCTTCCTCGATCTACCTCTACCTTCCTCAAACCTATCATTGTCAACCTCTCGCACCTCGTCACTAGGGCATTTGTGTTCCTCCTCTTCGAATGCTCGAACAATCTTGGCCTTGTTTCCCGCATCTTGTCCACCATTGAAGCCTACTCCCACCAGGCCTCATATATCTTCGTTTCTAATCTTGTCTCTTCTAATGTGCCCACACATCCATTTAAGCATCCTCATTTATGTTACCTTCAACTTCTGAGGATGCGAGTTCTTGACTAACCAACACTCCGACCAATACAACATAGTTGGTTTAACAACCGCTCCATGGGACTTACCTTTCTTAATCTTTCTTTTAGTTAGTTCAATGTAAATTATGGGTTTCAAATAAAAGCAAGCTACAAGTTGGTGTTTTTCGTCGTATGAACTTTTAAATTGTGAACTTTGTCTATTAATGTTTTTCCTCATTGTTTCCTTCTATTATTGTCCAAGAACAATCAAGTTATAAATGACTGCATAAAACCAAGAAAAACACCTAATATGCATAATTATAGAAGATTCTCTTCAAGATTAAACAATTCCATCAAATTGGATAATGATTAAATGTGTTATAACATTTAGTAATACTAGGAATATCAATAAATCTGATTATTATAATTACTCGGGAGAATCTTTAAGAAAAAACCAACTCAAACTGATCACAGACACCCCATCATAAGAGCATGTGCTAGCTAATGCATCCTTACTATGATAAAGAAATCATAGCCCAAAAATATTCGTAGGAGTTTAAGTTTTCCAAATGGTTGATATCTAGGAGATTGGGAACTCATAATATCCCACAAGAAGCATCACAAAAGAAATGTATGGCACACTTTTTCTTTCTGATAACTGTATGCATCTACAGTCAACCATTAGGACCAACTGCAGCATTCGAAGTTCGGGACTAATGGGCTCAGCCCTCTACTACTCTCCAATTAAATGTTAGGCTTAGTTCACATGGTATAGAGGTCGAACCTAGACCTAGGTCACAAGTTCCTCGGCCTTTGTCACCTGAACTAAGCATGGGAGCAGTTGTACATCATACCTCTACATTCAAAAACTAAAATAATCCTCAAATTCAGTAGAGGGCTTCTGCGAATAGCATTTGACTAAACAATGGAGCCACCATTGTGCACGCAGTCTGAACTAAAGAATCTGTCAGGGTCTTCCTGTTTAATTAAAGAAATATTCTTTTAGGTTTCCTTGAAATCTCCACATCCCTCTGGTGGCTGGATATGGGATGAAATACTTTCAGATTATACAGATGGTCAACATTTCCCGTGTTAAACATTACAGAAGTGAAAATATGCTAATTTCCAATTACACATAATGCATTTCAGCAAAGAAAGAATGTAACAGTAGAATATACATATTCTTACTCTAGATGTCAATGCAGTGGGGTGAGCTCTAGAAGTTCCCAGCTGACTCATCATAGTTTTGCGTGATTCCATCTCTAGAGAAGGAAAAAGAGGAGTGCCTGGAGGTGTTAGAAGCTTGAAACAGGAAAATAACATCTCATAATAACGCATACAGAACTGCAGATAGGATTTTAAAAGAATATCTGGGAAATCTGATTCATGAATCAACAAAATAATTCAACATCAGAGGTGCAAAGAAGCCCTTTTTGTTCTGCTTGTCAAATTTACAGAAAGGGGGTGCACCACCCTACTCCCTTTATTTATTTGAGTGCTAGATTTTGATATATGGCAGCCATTAATATTTGTACTTAAATTGCGCAGAAAACAAATACATCTACAAACTATACGTGTTTTTCTCACTGTTCATGATATTTGAATAAAAACTTGCTTTTGACATCCTTTTTTTTGGTAAAGTAATTAATGATATTAGAAAGCATCAAGAAGATGCGAAGTCACAAAGCACAATGTGCAAGAAAGCTGCTCCAAACAGAATTATATGGAGCCTAGCTTGGCAAAAACTTGAGAAACAGTCAAAAGGGGGCCCTACTACTCTACTGTACT